>NC_133422.1:81152500-81452500 GCF_049350105.2 Macaca mulatta
CATTATTCTGGGTGTGTCTGTGAAGATGGTAATATCAACATTTTGATTTGTAGAATGAGTAACGGAAATTGCCCTCTATAATGTAGGTGTATCTCATCCTATCTGTTGAAGCTCAAAACAGAACAAAAAGGCTGAGCAAGAGGGGACTCCCTGTGACTGTCTGACTGAGCTGGCACGTTGATCTTTTGCAGCCTTCAGACTTGGACTGAAACATTTGCACTTTTTGAGTCTCAAGTTGGCCAGCTCTCAGATTAGAACTCACACCAATAGCTCTCCTGATTCTCAGGCCTTTGGACCCATATTAAAACTACATGTCAGTTCTCCTTGGTTTTGGACTAGAACTCCACAGCAGCACTCCTCTGAAATGTGGATCGGAACTCCTCAGCCTCCTTATTCATGTGAGTGATTTTATATATGCATATGTGTATATATACACACACACACACACACACACACACACATACACACACATATACACACACACACATATGTGTGTATATATATGTATATATATTTGTGTATATATATACACACACACCTCCCCTGGGTTCTGTTTCTTTGGAGAACCCTACTACAGTATGATAAGAAAATGTTAACTTTCCCTTTGAAATGTGTGCTAATGCACATCTTAATGGCAGAAATAGAAAACCAACATGCAATAAACATTTTCAAATTGAAGGAAACAAAAGGTTTAAAAATATACTTACTAAGTGTGAGTTTCATATTCAACTGAATGTTACATGCTTATTAATATTTTATCATAAATCTTATTTATCACTAAAGTTGATTTCTCACTCAAGCAGCTGAGTACACAATAGGCATTTATAATATAAGCTGTAAGAAAAGGTGACTGCAGTGTTCATTTAAGGCAGTCCCACGGATTGTCAATTTTTATGTAAATTTATAGGAGGAATGTTGTTTACCACTTATTCCAGTGATTTCTTATTTTAAATTATGCAATTCTTACAGACCTATAACTCCAGTTTTGCCTGGTAATATACTTATATTACATTAAAGTTGATACATTTACCAACACAAGTTTTTGCTTATGTAAAAGGAAGAAAAAGAGAATAATTTCAATGAAACAACCTTTTAGATAAATGTATAACTCTTTCAAGGATCACTTTTCTAAACAATGAAATGCAATTAAGACATGTTCATAAAGAATTTATTATCATAAAGTTTCCTATATATCCTTAAATTTTTCTAAAACTGTTAAAATATGTATGCATAATTATTTGTGATTATTATGTTCCTTTGCCTTTTTTCCCCTTAAATTAGGGCAATGGATTTAAGGGGAAAATAAAGGAATAAAGACTTTCATGACCAACATAAAAATGCAACTATAATGAGGTCAAATGGAAAGTTAGTTGGAGATGACCCAGTTTCTTCACTAAATAAATTGATTTCTTATACAGTAGCACAATTTTCCTTAGAGAGTTCATCAACAAAGAAAGATAGCTCTCTTTTGGGGGATTTTCTGTTTAACATTTGTAAGGTCATATTTCCTGTCAACCAGCAAGAGATTCCAATAGTAATTGTTTTGTCACTCAAAAACATTAAATTTCTAAAACTTTTTGGCAATGCATTGTCAGAGGGTTGTCATAGCAAATTAAAGCCATTTCTGTTCAAGTGCAAGTATATATCTCATCCTTCAATGACAAACATGTTTTGCATTCAGATGGGAATATTGTTTTTAAAAAGTTTGTTACTTCATACATTTTTGTTTTCATTAAAGTGTCTGGAACATTTTTTTCTACTGTTAATCTTATCTTTCAGTAATAATTCATGAAAGCTTAGATTCAGACAAATTAAGGTTAAACAAGGGAATACTTAGAGGCAGTAGATGCAAAGGAGTGTAAATAGGGTAAGAACTAATTAAATACACATCTTAATAACATTATTTTATTTTAAACTCTGCTCTGCGATGGTTACTTAGAGCATATATCTATATCCCCTGGTCATCTTGAATTCAGCAAGCTTGTCTGACATATATCTATTAAAGATAAAGAAATTAAATAAAAAGTTACTTGTTTAAGTGTTCATAATTATTAATTTCTCAGTCTAGAATGAGAATGGGCTGTTTCTGGTCTGACTCTAAAACCAAGGCTTTCTCTTTGCAGAACCTTAATATTTCCTCAGTGAGGCCTCTGCTGCTACTGGTGATAAAGGAGTTTTAAAGAAGTGATCAACTTTGTTGGACTTCAGGAAACTGTGCAGATTAAATTATTTTCTTAAAAATATGAAATCTTATACATACCTACATCAAGATGGGGAGGGTACTTTCCCACTACATTGATGGTAAACTTCTCCATATGATCAGCCACTGTACTGTAGTTGGCACTTTGATGCTTTACGGTTATAAAGTGATTTATACGCCATAAAGTGTTGCAGATAAAGTAGGGTATGCCATAGTAGTGACAAAACAGCCATATAAAACGTGTAGATGCATGGGGACAGCTCCAAGAAAACTTATTTTAGAACTGGGGCAAAGGTCTGAATGGGGTCAGTGTGCCACAGTTTGCTATCACCTTCTTAGGTTGTAAGTACTTGGGTGTGATTCTGTTCATATGAAAATGAAAGGGAAACTAGTAACACTTAAACACCCCAAACCTTGTTCCTGTGAGACTTGCTCCGTTTTTAGAACTGTAAAGGCAAATTGTGCTTATTAAAGAAAAAAATGAGAAACATAATACAGAAGAAAGCAAAATCATGTAATATAGCATAGCTGAATATAATATTTGAGTCATTTCATCTTTGAATATATGAAGTCAAAACAGTCTTTTTTTTCATTTGATGTATGTGAAAAGGAGACGACAAAATGAAGGTTCATTTTGAAAGACAGTAGTAGTTATACAACATTGAATCATTTCCAGAGACTGTACCTTTGAGCATATACAATTATTTTGTCAGTATGTTTGCTGGACTAAGTAGTTGATAAAAGTGAAAAGATTATAACAAATCTTTTGCTAATCTTGGATTTAAAACATATGGTAACTCCAAAAACTAATAACAGGACACCAACACTGCCTTTACCTATAAAAGAGATCACATTTAGTTTTCCTATTGGAGAGAAATTTATGACTTCTGGTCTATTTGGCTAGCAGAAAGGAATTAAACAGCATGGGCCTGGTAGACAGAATTAAATACATCAGTATACTTATTATGCCAAGCAAATGGAACAATTTACAGATTGGGAGCAGTGCAAAGCATTTTCATTCTGGGCAAGAGCAACATCTATCATTTCACACAGAAATAGAACACTCTGTTCAGTGTGTTCCAGCCTTGGCTCTCAATTCCCAAAATAAATCTTAACCCAGAAAAAGTCAGTGATAGGATACAGCAGAGAGCATTATAGAGACTTGACAATGCAGTGATTAGCTAATTAATCTGGGTACTCAGAGACTAGTTCATATGAAAGTACAAAAACCAAGCTGACTCTGCAGCATTTTCTATATTTGTAATGTTTCTCATTCTGAATATAATAAACAACTTGAAATTTGCATAAAGAAAAGTAATAAATGTATACACTCCCTAAATATGGCATTTTAATTGTCTTAATACTGTGGATCACAGTGTTAGAAATAGATGTTTCAATTTGTTAAAAATTAAAAAAACGTTCCCTTGACTAAATAACTTGTGTAAAACCAATTGACTGATTCCTCTAGGCTTTGATAAAACTTTGTTAACACAATTAAAAAAGACACTCTAGGATTGTTTCATAATTAATTGTTAACATGTCTATGTTCCCTGGTAGCTACTGAACTTGAAGACATAAATTATATTACTTGATATTTTTATATCTAATATTCTAGTTGGCATACATCCAGTATTCAATAAGTAATTGTGAAATTATTTCAGTTGAATACAATTGGCTGTTGTTGCTGGGCCGGTACAATGATACACAGTGGAAGCACTATTTTCTTCCTCTTCTTATTTCAACTTAGTTTTGAAATTTTATCAGTCTTGGGATTTTCAGTTTAAAATGATGAGAAAGAAACACTGTCAAATGTAGCCTGGCCTGTGAAATTAACAAACAGAAAAAGATAAAAACTCATGCATTCTAGATATTTGTATGGATAGATTTTGAAATTGCAAAAACAAGAAAAAAATTCTCATTAGCCATGTTATAAACAAAATTAAATCAAAATATTCCTATCCAGGCTTTCCCTCAAGGCAAAATAGTGTTTCGCTTTACAAGATTAAATGCATCGAAAGAAGGTACCAGTTCTAGGACTCAGAGATCCAGTGTTGTAGATTGGGGCAAATGGTTCACTGATAAATAGATGCATAAACCACAAAATGCACAGAGCACCTGACATATTAATGTCATATATTGGAAATACATTTTATTGAGTTAATGTAAACTCTAAAAAACAAAATATTCCGGTGCTTCTTGCTAATTCCCCAAGAATCACCACTATTTTGTGTTAAGTTTAAGCATATATGGGAAATAGAAGAAAAGTGACTTTTCATCCACTTGATGGGTCCTCGGATAATCACATTTGGTGGAGTCATCTATTGTGATCTTTATCTCCGTGTGTACAACAAAAAGCGCATAAAACTGCTATAATAATTTTTAAAAATGATTTCTGGATTGCTATTCTATCTTATTAAAATCTCTGAATCTTTCCCCTAAAGTTTTGATTATTGATTATATTGCTATTAATGTGATTTTTAAAAATGTCTATTTTCATGTAATTTTACACTTAAAGAAAAATTTAAAAATATACAAATAAATGTTATATTCTATTACTAAGATTTATCAGTTGTTGATATTATACTACTTTTGCTATAACACACATACATACACATGTACACACACAGACATATTCACACATATTATTTTTTAATATTCCATGTCATATCTTCAGCTCGGATAGGTTATTTCAAGATGTCTAAAATTAGCAAGTAACATTCATAGAATAGAAGAAATATTACATATTTATTATTACTACTAATAAATGATTGTGTAAATGTACAAATGAATAAAGAGCAGAATTCTGACTGATAAATGTGGAAGGCATAAAAGACTTATCAAATTATAATTTTTCCATGACAATGGTGATAATTTTGTTAGTAAAAAATTATTAATGGATGCTAAAACTAATTTTGAGGAGGTATTGTAACTTTATATAGTATCAAAGTATTTTCTCACAAATACTTATTTAAAATAGAGGAAATATAACACTGCTACTGTAGATTAAGCTAGAGTATTCAAACTTAAATATAAGTAACTTTTTTAACATCACTAAAGATAAAACAAAGTCACATTTTGATATTATGCAATGAGAATAATATTGAATCACATTTGTAAAATAAATCGATTCATAAGACATCAGGCAAAAGCAAACGGAGGAGAGTGTTATAAAACGAAGGGACTGTTCTTTTAAAAAATGAAAATTTTGAAAGACAAACATTAAGTAACTGTTTTAGATGAAAGGTTTATGACAACTAAATGTAATACCAGATCCTAGATTGGATATTGTACCAGGACAGAAAATAGCTTTATAAGATAGTTCAAGGAAAATTTATAAAATAGTTAAGGAAATATATACATATATATATTTCCATCATAAAATATTATAATAGTATAGTTATTGATTTTGATATATATATGTATACTTTGGTTACATGAGAATATTGTTAATCTAACAAATTACATACTAAATTATTTATAAATAATGTGATATGATGTCTGTAAATTACATGACTCAGTAAAAACACATATATTTCCACATATGAATGCATATGTGAGATATATTGATCTAATTAATAAATCAAAATTGTATTAAAAATAATTAAGAAGAGAGAATAAGCACTATTTGGAGGTTTTGACATTCCTCTCTCAGTAACTAATAGAAAAGTAAACGAAGATGGAGTTTCACTCTTGTCACCCAGGCTGGAGTGCAATGGTATGATCTTGGCTCACTGCAACCTCTGCCTCGCAGGTTAAAGCCACTCTCTAGTCTCAGCCTTCTGAGTATCTGGGATTACAGGCGTGCACCACCATGCCTGGCTAATTTTTATATTTTTAGTAGAGACGAGGTTTCCCCGTGTTGGGTAGGCTGGTTTCAAACTCCTGACCCCAGGTGATCAGCCTGCCTTGGCCTCCCAAATTGCTTGGATTAGAGGCATGAGCCACTGCTCCCAGCCAATATATTTTACCAAACTGACATTCATACAATTTCCTACCACTTACCACACCACTAGAGTACACATATTTTTCAAGTACACATAAGTCATACCAAAATATATCATATTCTTTGCAATAAAATGTGTCTTAATAAATCAAATAAGTATTAGAAATATAGAAAGACTCTAAACAAAACTAAATTACATTAGGAATCAATATCAGGAAGATAGCTGGAAAATCCCCAATTATCTGATATATATTTAATTAATCTATCAGTGAAATAGAAAGTTCTAAGGGACTTAGAAAATATTTTTTACTTAGTGAAACATTAATTTTATCACAAGATCTTTGAGTGTCAGAATATCAGTAGTGGATTGCCCTGGTGATTTTAACTGAGTCTCTCATGAAACCAAGTTGAATGGTTGGCTGGGGCTGCAGTTGTCTGAAGGTAAAACTAAACTGGAGGATCTGCCGCCAAGTGTGTCAGTTGGCTTTTAGCTGGAAGTCTCAATTTCTTACCACATAGAACTCTTCACAGGGCTGGTCACATCATGTAATTTAATTTTCCCCAGAGCAAATGATCCAAGAAAGAGTAAGAGAGCTACTAGCAGATAAGCTGTAGTGTTTGCCTTTCATGACCTCATCTCAGAAGCGAGGTACCATCACTTTTGCTGTGTTTTATTTATTATAAGCCAATTATGATACCATGTGGTAGAACTACATAAGTGTGTGAATTTCAAGAGCGGAACCTTCAGAGACCATCGTAGAGTCAGGCCAACAAAAACATTTTCAACCAACTTGATCTAATTGATTTATAGAACATTCTACCCTCAAGGAACAAACTACATATGCTTTTCAAGCACACATGAAATATTTCAAATGATAATATTCTTAATTTTAAGGCTGTTCACTATATTCATGAGGGTTGACTTCAAGCGGAGTATATTCTTTGACTATCAAGTAATGATAGTAGAAATAAATAGCAGAGATACCTGGATAATCATAAAACATTTAGAAATTAAACAACACATTTTTAAATAACTTAGGGGTCAAATAAATAAATGCAAGACAAGTTAGAATGCATTTTGAATCAAATGAACAAATTAAAATATTACACCTGAAGCAAAAACTAGAGGAAAATTTATTTCACTCATTGTTGATATTAATAAAATTAAAGTATCATATTCATGATTTAAGATTTCTCTTTAAAAACTAACAAAATACTAGCAAAGTAAAACCAAAAATGCAGCACAGGAAAGAGAGAGATCTTCTGAAAGGCCAATAAAAATATGAATCTTAAGTAGAAACTTAAAGCAACATTAGCAAAAACAAAACAAAACACCCACACATTAAAAATCCACCAGAGGGATGGGATGGAGATGCTATGGATAACATTATGAAATAATTTCAGCAAATGTTTTTAGTTCTAAGTTTGATGGTGGACACATGGATATGATTACTATGGTTCATTTGCTATACCAATAAGACAGATTTTTGCATATATAAGATGTTATGTTGGTTTTTCTTGAAGAAAATAATTTCTGAGAATTTTATAGGGCCTGAACTCATTTAATCCACAAACACTGAGAGGTGACTACAATTTTGAGAACAGAGTTAAGATCATAATTACATAAAAATGAATAAAATTCAGGTAATTACCTTAACTTGCTTACTAGGTGTTCAGAGGAAGGTATATAAATAATTAAATTACATAAAGTCATAACATGTGCTAGAAAAGTCATGTTGAGAAATCAAAATTTGTTTTCAACTACAGGAAGCAAAACTAATAAATTTAACTATTTTATGACCTTGTCCAAAAAAGTTTTAAAGGCAGTATAAAGATGTGGATGGAGAAAGGATCACAGTGTGATTCTTCTCTTCACCACAGACTGTTAAACTTGCACATGTTTATTATCCCTGAGTTTCAGGTCCCTAATATGTGAAAAACAGGAAAAAAGCGATGGATGATTTCTTCACTTGCTAGAATGCATTATTTAGGGAATATATCAAAGGACATGTAGAAGGCTCATTAAAATGATAGGCACTATTAGCTTAAAAATTTTTACTGATATTATTCATAACCAAAAGGATAACACAGATATCATCAAGATCACACAGGTTGATGTTACAACGCACTGTCTGACTAAAAATACCTTAAAAACACTTCAGTGCTAGAGGAAAAAATGTTCATATGGGCAGAAAAACATAAGACATGTGAGATAAGTTAAGCTGTTCAAATAATAGTGAATATCAGACCTGGATACCTAAACAATAAGGAAAAGAGAGAGAGGAGTGCAGAAATTTTGTGAATCTGGGTAAAGGTCTAGTAGATGGGAATACACACTCAAATCTAATTAATGGTTACAACAATGAGGGAGAAATGATATCAGTGCATAGACGGATTTCAGAAATCGTGTTTGGATAGAATGAATTTGTTGGGAATCAAGAAATGTTAAAGAGAATATTCCTGGTATAAAGAGTTCCTTCAGAAAGAGATTGTATTAAGAAATATAGGAGGATATATAAAAAACATAAGCAAATAAGTAAGTTTTGAGGTGGGTACGTCCAGTGTTGGGCCAAATCATGTATGAGAAGAAAACCGTTGATACATTTCAATGCTGAGTTAAAACTATTTGGTACAAAGAAACAGTTGAAAACAAAATTAAGCCCATTATTTGTCATCTCAACCACACAGTTTTATGCATTGGTTTTCACAAAATAGTAAAACAATTTTAATTAAAAGTGATTTATACTTTTGTTGGTATCAACTATAATAAAACATATTTTTGTCTTGATCAATATAGACAGGTTAAAAATACAAATATGATAATTATACTTTCTCAAAATATGAAAAACAGACTTTTTTTTTGTTATTTCTATTGGTCCACATAAAGGAGAAAATAATAGCTAGTGGCAAGTGGTGTCTGTACCATGGTTCCAGATAGCCACTGAGCAGCCACTATCATTTAATTTATTCTCATTGCTTCTGGCCCAGTTCTGTCATTGACTTGAAAGACTTTTCATATAAATGACACTAATGCTCTTTCACACTGAGTGCTGGCAGCTTACATAGGAATATCATATGAAAAGACTTTTTAAACAAGTTTTGATTTAGTTTATATGAGAATTGCAAGTGAGTTTATGTTATCTTTAACATCTGAGAGGAATTATACAAATTAAACTCTGTTGGAATAAAAATTAATAGAAGAAATAAAAAATGGGAATCATTCCTATATTTTCTCACTCTATACCTTTATATTTTAATTTATATTTGTAAAATAGATACTTTTTAGAAAAATTAACAATATTTACCTACCTTGTGTTTTGAGTGAATAAAACATGAGCACACATACAAATACAATCAAACACACACACAACTAAGTATCAAATAGGGGGTAGGGCCAAGATGGCCGACTAGTAGCAATGGTGGTTGGGGGCTCCAATCCAAAACATGCAAAACAGCACGTGATCCTGCATGGGCAACCGAGGTATCCAGGTACTGTCATTAGGACTGATTAGGCAGTTGGTGTGACCCATGGAGAGAAAGAAAGAGCAGTGTGGTGCAGCCTCACACCTCAGAGCCACATGGGGTAGGGGATTCCCTACCCCCAGCCAAGGGAAGTGGTGAAGTGAGCATGCTACATAACCTGGGAAACCATGCTTTTTCCATGGAACTGTTCAACCCACGGATCCGAAGATCCCACTCGGGGGGAGCCCATGCCACTGGGGTCTTGGGTCCCAACCACCGAGCTGCTCAGACTCTCACTTGGCTAGAACTGGCTTAAGCCCTCCAAGTTCCCTGGGTTGGGGATGGGGGACAAGGGGAGTGGCCATCACCACTGCTGCAGCTACCTGCTGTCTATGTCATCTGAGCTCCTTGCAGGAGGGGCAGCAGCTAATGCTGGGGCTGCAGGGCCTCCCCGAGAAACTCCAACTCCAGCCAGGGGCTCAGGGATAGAGTTCTGATCTCCCTAGGCCTGAGCCCCTAGTGGGAGGGGTGGCCATTGTCTCTGCAGACCAACAGACTTAGTCTTTCCTCCTGCTAGCTCTGAGAAATCCAGCCAGCCAAGGTGAGTGTGCAGTACTGCACACCTCCTCTAACAAGGGATGGCCAAAGTGCATCATAAAATGAGTCATGCTCCCTGTGCCACCCAACTGGGTGAGACGCCCCCCCATCAGGGATTGTCAGACACCCTACACAAGAGTGTCCCTACTGGCATCAGGTCAGTGCCCCTTAAGGTCAGAGATCCCAGAGGAAAGAGCAGGCACCCATCTTTGATGTCCTCCAGCATCTTTGAATGACATCTCCAGGAGCAGGAGCAAACCAGATGAATAGGGCCTGAAGTGAGCCCCCAGCAAACTGCAGCAGCCCTACAGAAGAGGGACCTGACTATTGAAAGAAAAGCAAACAAACAGAAAGCAACAACAACAGCATCAACAACAAAAGCCCCCACAAAACCTCATCCAAGGGATAGCAGCCTCAAAGATCAAAACTAGGCAAACTCAAGAAGGTGAGAAAGAATCAACAAAAAAATGATGAAAACCCAAAATGAGAGAGTGCCTCTTCTCCTCCAAATGATCACAATGCCTCTCCAGCAAGGGCTCAGAACTGGGCAGAGGATGAGATGGATGACTTGACAAAAGCAGGCCTTAGAAGGTGGGAAACAACAAACTTTGCTGAGGTAAAGGAGCATGTTCGAACCCAATGCAAAGGAGTAAAGAACCTTGATAAAAGGTTAGAAAAGCTGCTAAGTAGAATAACCCATTCAGAGAGTAACAGAAATGACCTGATGGAGCTGAAAAACACAGCATGGGAACCTTTTGAAGTATTCACAAGTATCAACAGCCAAATCGATTAAGCAGAAGAAAGAATATTAGAATGTGAAGACTGTCTTGCTGAAATAAGGCATGCAAACAAGATTAGAGAAAAAAGAATGAAAAGGAATGAACAAAACCTCTGAGAAATATGGGACTATGTAAAAAGACTGAAGCTACAACAGATTAATGTACCTGAAAGAGAGGAGGAGAATGGTACCAAGCTGGAAAACACACTTCAGGATATTACCCAACAGAACCTCCCCAACCTAGTGAGACAGGCTAACATTGAACTTCAGGAAATACAAAGAACCCCACTGAAATACTCCATGAGAAGATCAACCGCAAGACACATAATTATCAGATTCACCAAGGTCGAAATTTAAAAAAGAAAAAAAATGTTAACGGCAGCCGGAGAGAAAGGTGGGTCACCTACAAAAGGAAGCCCATCAGACTAACAGCAGGTGTCTCAGCAGAAACCCTAGAAGCCAGAAGAGAGTGAGGACCAATATTCAACATTCTTATAGAAATGAATTTTCAACCCAGAATTTCATATCCGGACAAACTAAGCTTCATAAGTGAGGGAGAAATAAAATCCTTTTCAGACAAGCAAATGCTGAGGGAATTCATCACCACCAGGCCTGCCTTGCAAGTGCTTCTGAAGGAAGAACTAAATGTGGAAAGGAAAAACCGATATGAGCCACTGCAAAAACACACAGAAATATAAAGACCAATGGCACTATGAAGAAACTGCATCAACTAGTGTGCAAAATAACCAGCTAGCATCATGATGACAGGATCAAATTCACACATAGCAATATTAACCTTAAATGTAAATGGGCTAAATGCACCAATTAAAAGACACAGACTGGCAAATTGGATGGAGTCAAGACCCATCGGTGTGCTCTATTCAAGAGACCCATCTCATGTGGAGAGACATACATAGGCTCAAAATAAAGGGATTGAGGAAAATTTACCAAACAAATGGAAAACAGAAAAAAACAGGGATTGCAATTCCAGTCTCTGACAAAACAGAGTTTAAAACAACAAAGATCAAAAAAGACAAAAGCATTGCATAATGGTAAAGGGAACAATTCAACAAGAAGAGCTAACTATCCTAAATATATATTCACCCAATACAAGAGCACCCAGATTCATAAAACAAGTTCTTAGAGATCTAAAAAGCCACCTAGACTCCCACATAATAATAGTGGCAGACTTTAACACCAAATTGTCAATATTAAACAGAACAATGAGACAGAAAATTAACAGGGATATTCAGGACTTGAACTCAGCTCTGGATCAAGTAGACCTAATAGACATGTACAGTACTCTCCACCCCAAACAACAGAAAATACGTTCTTCTCAGTGCCATATGGAACTTACTCTAAAATTGACCACATAATTGGAAGTAAAACACTCCTCAGCAAATGCAAAAGAACTGAAATCATAACAAACAGTCTCACAGACCACAGTGCAACCAAATTAGAACTCAGGATTAAGAAACTCTCTCAAAACCACACAACTACATGGAAATTGAACAACCTGCTCCTGATTGACTCCTGGGTAAATAATTAAATTGAGGCAAAAATCAAGTTCTTTGAAATCAATGAGAACAAAGAGACAAGGTACTAGAATCTCTGAGACACAGCTAAAGCAATGATTAGAGGGAAATTTACAGCACTAAATGCCCACATCAGAAAGCTAGAAAGATCTCAAATCAACACTCTAATATCACAATTAAAAGAACAAGAGAAGCAAGAGTAAACAAATCCAACAGCTAGCAGAAGACAAGAAATGACTAAGATCAGAGTGGAACTGAAGGAGATAGAGACACAAAAAACCTGTCAAAAAATCTATGAATCCAGTAGCCATTTTTTTGAAAAAAATTAATAGATAGAGCATGAGCTAGACTAAGAAAGAAGAAAAAGAGAAGAATCAAATAGACCAAATAAAAAATGATAAAAGGAATATCACCACTGACCCCACAGAAATACAAACTACCATCAGGGAATACTATAAATACCTCTATTCAAATAATATACATATACCCTCCCAACATTAAACCAGGAAGAAGTTGAATCCATGAATAGATCAATAACAAGTTCTGAAATTGAGGCAATAACAAATAGCCTACCAACCAAAAAATCCCAGAACCAGATGGATTCACAGCCGAATTCTACCAGAGGTACAAAGAGGAGCTGGTACCATTCTTTCAGAAACAATTTCAAACAATTGAAAAAAAGGGACTCCTCCCTAACACGTTTTATGAGGCCAGTGTCATCCTGATACCAAAACCCGCCAGAGACACAACAAAAAAAGAAAATTTCAGGCCTATATCCCTGAGGAACATTGATGTGAAAATCTTCAATAAAGTACTGGCAAACCAAATCCAACAGCACATCAAAAAGTTTATCCACCGCAATCAAGTCAGCTTCATCCCTGGGATGCAAGACTAGTTCTATATACACAAATCAATAAACTTAACCCATCAAATAAACAGAATCAATGACAATAACCACATTATTATCTTAATGGATGGAGAAAGTGCCTTCAATAAAATTCAACATCCATTTATGTTAAAAACACTCAATAAACTAGGTATTGATGGAACATATCTGAAAATAATAAGAGCTAGTTATGACAAACTCACTGCTAATATCATACTGAATGAGCAAAAACTGGAAGCATTCCCTTTGAAAACTGGCACAAGACAAGGATGCCCTTGGGCACATGTATCCCCAGATTTAAACAAAAAAATAAAACTAAAAAGTATCAAGTGATAAAAAGTAGTACAAAATATTATAATATAACATTAAATTTTGGAAATAATAGTATAGGCCTATGCAAGAATAAATTAAAATGTTTTTGCATTCCTGTTTTGAATGGAGAAGTTACTATATATATTATTTTAAACTTTTAATCTTTTTACTGAAATATATGTTATTAATTCTAACTCTTGTTCATTTGATCCCTTGAGCTGTCAAACATTCTATTATACTAACCACCAATTTTAAAGGAGTCTCATAGGCCTTAATGAGCAGCTCACTGTGATTTAAACATTGGGGTATTGCTTACAACTCAAATATGGTTTAAGCATCTTTTTTCTTCCTCTGTGAAACTGGAAAAATAGAATGTAACTCAAAGGCAATTTAGAAATCTTGGGAAAGAAGTCCAACCCAGCCTTAGTTAAATCCCAAATATTAATTCTACCATAGGGTACTATTCTCTAGCATCTGAAGACAAAGCAGATTACTTTAACATGCTGATGAGCCACCTCCACCATTACACAGACCATGATTTGGTAATTTACAGCTTGTTTGTTTTTTTTATCTGCCCCTCCCAGAAAAAAAAAAAAAAAAAAAAAAAAAAAAAAAAACATTGAAAATTGTACCTGGAGGACTAGTTTTTCACTATTATCTCAGTAAATTCCACCATATAATTCATACAGGTTACCTCAGCTTCTGTAAAAGTGCCAACTACCTTGGCTGTCTACAATCATTTCCACTCTGTAAAATGTACTCAATAATTGGTTATTTCTACTCTAGTCTCAACCACATGTATTAATTGTCTGTTCTTTTGCTTGTTAACCTCTTATTATGTTTTCTGCTCATTATATAGTTTCTGTCAAATTACCATTGTAAATTTTATCGTCAGAAAACTCAAACTGTCTCTAACAATGCACCTAAAAATATCTTTATTTTTATTTCTTTGAAGTCATTTTGTCAGCTCACTGGCAGAGAGTACTCTTACAGGCTGCCCTACCAAATTTCATCAGTGGATCTCAAAGGCCATGACTTATTTTTTTATTCCAACCCTTTTTATTCCACTACCATTGACATTGTTATTTTTGTTTTGTTTTTCTCCAGAGTTAGACTAAATTTCATGATCTACAAAAATAGTTATACGGTACCAATTATCTGAACTCTTTTGTCCCTTTTTTCTCACTCACCAATAAAACTAAATGTTTACATAAACCCTACAATCTATTTTTTCAGGTGATCATTGAAAAAAATTACAGAAAAAAATCAAATATCATTTAAATTCTTAATTACACACCTCATTCTTAGATGTGTCATTTTTTAAAATACTAGTTTTCCATAAAATTTGATAGAAGACAATTCTCCATGAATATTTTCATGTGTGTTCATGATCTGGGATTTCTGTCAAAGAGCACTGGGCAAGAACACAAAAAATTCAGTTAGACAGGAAGAACAAGTTCAATAAATCTATTGACCTCAGGCTTACTAGAGTTAACAATATATTATAGACATACTTCTAAAAGAGTAGATTTCAAGTGTTCTCACTAGAAAAAATTACGTGAAGTAATGCACATATTGAATGTGTTAAATAATTTAATTTAGTCCTCTCACAAGATAGGTATGTATCAAAACATCACGTACACCATACACAGAGACAGTTTATACTTGTCAATTAAAAATAAATAAAGAAAAAATGATTGATTGTATGTGCCCAGTAAGCTAGAGATTGTGTATTGCTTCATAATGATTTATAGATTTATGTCCCAGGAAATGGTTATTATAATCCATTGTAGTGAAACTAGATAGAGACTCTCTTACCTTCAGGGAGAAGATGGTTAGTTTACATTCCAAAGTAAAGGCACTAATGTTAGAAACTTCTACTTCCTTTGTCTGTTGTGAGCTAATGGTACCCCATTGCCTACAGGTGAAAAACAAAACAAAGCAAGACAAAAACACTCCACCTAATATGGGGAGATAAACTGAAAATCAAATTTTTGACTTTTGGTTCTGTTTCCTGGTACCAAATACAAGTACTAAATACAGTGTCATTGGTGTTCTAGCTGGAAACACACTTTGTTTGACATATTTTAATCAGTAAGGGAATTAGACACTCTTTATTTGTTATTGGACAGGCTAATGAGTGAAAGGTAGACAACTGTCTGTTCAGCATGTGTCAAAATTGGTGGAAACCATTATTCAGTGTCTAAACTACCAGCTGCGATGAAAAGATGATTCCCTGACACTCAAGCAGAAACTGCCACAATATTTACCTTGCTTAATGTCTATGTGTCTTCTCACAAGTGCAGTAGAAAAATCATGTCTTCTCTTCTGTCTTCCAAATTGTGCCCAGCGTTTCTCAGTCTCACCTGAAACTTTTACCAAGGGACAATGGAAAATGTAGTTTCCAGGCATCTCTTGTTTGGTGCAAGAGAGTGTACAAGATTAGTGGAGACAAGCAACATGACATATTAATTTTCTGATGAACAACTTTTTCCAACGTTGCTTACCTGTGAGGTTTCTTATATTCCAGCCTCCTCTCCTTCCCTCTCTCCCCTCCCCTCTCCTCTGCTTTCCTACTCTCCTGTCCGTCCCCTCCTCTCTTCTCTCCTCTCCTCCTCCCCTTGCTCGCTCTCTTTCCCGCCTCTCCTCTCTATCTTTTCCTCCTCTCCCTTGCTCTTCCCTCCCCTCTCCTCCCTCCTCATGCTCTCCCCTGCCCTTCCATTCTCACCCCTCTCCTCCTCTCTTTTCTCTCCTCCTCCCCACTCCTCTCCCCTTCTCTCACCTCTCCTTTCGCTCTGTGTCAAAGAGATTACAGAGGAGTCAATACATAAAATATCCAATGTTGTATGTAAATTATGGTTGTTTAAATCTCAGGTTATGTCATGTCCCTGAAGAACTGAGAACTGTTTGCCTTTTTCCATGAAATAAAAGAATTGGACATTATCTCTCTACTTCTTTAACATGGTGTGTAGCTGCCAATGCCTCTAACAGCCCTTCTTTATATCTTGTGACTGGCAGATTAAGATGATGTCTGTTATTTTCATCAAAAATACAGCCTATATCATTGGATTTTATTCTCAAAATTTTTTATGGAAGCGATGTTATTTCTAAGGAAAACATCGGGAAATGAAAAATTTTAGTGAGCCTTGTAGAACTCTGCTTTTTCTCCTTTATTCAATGATAATATCAATGTTCTTCTGAGTATTGCTTTAGACCCAATACAGAAAATCCCTTGGGATTTTGCTTGTGCCCTTATCTTCCTTTTCCTGAATATTCTATTTATGCCTTCTTAATACTTCTAATTTATCTGAAATATTATTGTTTTATTGTTGTTGTTTTCATGAACTTCCTATTTGTAATGTTTTGTGCCCTTGGTTCTCACTGTAAATATTAAATTTGATTTGGCCTTTATTAAATCCCTCCAAATGGTATAGGAGATATAGATTTTAGTTTCCACTAAAGGTAATTTTTTTATCTTTCTGTATTACTTTGTGAAACTTCAGTCTTTTTAAAATCTGATCTCATTCAAAATATATAAATTGGCAATTCATAAAATTATTTAAACTGGAAAGTTAACAATCTTCCAGAATAGTCATTTAAAATTTTTCTTAATTTAAATTATTTTTCATCTTTTCCATAACTGTTGGAGGAGTTAAGTGTTGTTCAAATATTGTTCAACTTGATTATATTAAATCACTGTTACATATTTAAATTCCATCTCTTTTATTTCTCTTGCCTCATTATTCCTAATTCTTGTGTTTCTATTGCTGTAATTCTGAAATACTATCAGTATATCCAGGCAATATAACTCCTTCCTCCTCAGTCAATATCACATCACTAAATATTTTTAGATAGCTATTATTTGTCTTACAATGTCTTTTTTGCAAAGTTTTATGCAAAGTCATTCCGTTGATGACCACTAGGATTTGAACCTTGTGATGGAGAGTGGGAATTCCTTCCTCGGAGCATGTTAATCACAACCATATCCCTTTAAAGACCTTTGAATATTCTTTCACCTGCTCAATCACTCTTTTTCCTCCATTATCCTATGTTAAGGGGAGACAGGTTAATTAAATGTGTAGTTTTTCTAAAGATAAATTTACTTTCTGCTTTCGAACATTTCCATAGGTATTGCATCAATCAGGGGTTTCACAACAGCTTCTACATTCTCATCGCAGAGATCACTGTCTATATAAATGTTTTTAATTTCATCTAATGAGTAAATTTAGAAACTCTTATTACAGCGGAAAGTTGCGGTAGGAAAATTAAAAGAAGGCTTGATAAACCATGTAACAGTAAAAATTACTGCATCATTCTTTATTCCTTCTAAAAAGAAAACATTTTCCTAGATATCCAATATTTCCTATGACCAAGGAGGGTGACTAGAAGTCATTGCTCAGTAAATTCTAGATCCCATCCAATTTTTGTGTGTAACTGTGTATCAGATGAAACAGTAGAACTACTTAATGTACTGGCTTCCAGATATCATTATATAATGCTGTTCTTCTATGTTCCCCAAATTGGCACCACCTATTTTTGTTTCCAACTGCAAACAGTTGCACCAAGAGAAAAATATAAATTTTCTTTCAGTCTGAGGTACTGTTGTACCTGGAAGGTTAAAGACCAATGATATAGTCCACAATCTCCAGTGCCCATTCCTCAATTACCTAGGTCCATCATAAATTTCCTACAAATTTTCTCATTTTGCCTAAGTCTCAAACATTTTTCACCCCTACCGCATGGTCAATGATCTCTAAAAACATCGAATTGCATGTATCTTACAAATTCCGAAGTTCTTTGTAGGTGATGAAACTGTTATGTCACAGCTTGCTGATGAATATTATATTCCTTTAGAGTCATTATTTGATGAGTGCATTCCAATAGTGTTTGTATTCTTCTCAAGCTCATTTTGCACCTATGGAGACTCCTAGAACACAGGTATTTCTCTACATACATATGATCAGAATTTTTTTTTTCCATAATGATTAACTTCCAGGGTTGTTATTTCTACCTTACCTAGTAGAGCAAGGCTAACTTAACATCCCCACAGAACATTTGAAATGCATGGATCAGGACTGATGTTACCATCGTATATATTGTTGGTATTAATATTGATGACATTTGTACAATTTAGGAATAAGCTATTAACCAAAAAATATTGTGCATGCCATGAGTCTTAATTGTATATAATCTACTCACAAACATTTACCTGTTTAAAGATGCCATTCCATTGCTTTTCCATAGATGTTCTTTGTGTTAACTTTAGAGAGTAATTATGTATGTCATGATTTATTTTCCTTGAAGCTATCAAAGTACTACTTTCACTTTCTTTGAATATATTCTAACCGGAGTCCCATTAGACGTATTCAAAGGAGGACACCAACCTATGACCTCCAGTGATAGCTACAATCTACTTTCTTCACTTCCATTAGGCTGTCTTAACAATGAACTATCTTCATTGTTGGCCAGATGGATTTCAGGAACCCTGCTATTTAGTATCTCATACAACATTCAATTCCTTGATAGTGCTTCTTCCTAGAGGTCTGAAAAACATAGTTAACTCTGCTACATATAGCCTACAAACTGAACATTAATAGCTATAGTCAACACTTCATAAATGGAGACAGAAGATGCTGTGTCATTACTTTTATCCAGTTTATTCAGATAGAATCAGGAGTTTATGTATAACCGCAGGAATTCAGTATTTTTCTACAGAAAGTAAGCTGGTGAATTTCTCACAATTTATATCCTTAGTAAGTGTTGATCTAAAAGAGACAGTTAACAGTGCTGTAGTTTCTCATTATCCACAGTTTCATTTTCCAAGGTTTAAGTTACTCATGGTCCAAAAATATTACATGGAAAATTTCAGAAAGAAAGAATTCCTAAGTTTTAAATTTTTCAGCATTCAGAGTAGCATCATGATATCTTGTATTGTCCTACTCCATCCACTTAGGACTTCAATCATTTCTTTGTCCAGAGTCTCCATATTGTCTGCATTCTGCCCATAAGCCATTTAGCAGCCATCTCAGCTATCAGCTTCACTGTCATGGCACTGCAGTGCTTGGGTTCATAAGGACCCCAAACACAAGAGTAGCTTTGCTAGGAATTTGGATATGCCAGAGAAGTCATGAAGTTATTCCTAAAGTGAAAAGACAAAAGTTCTAAACTTAATAAAGAGAGAAAAAAAAGTATGTTGAGGTCGCTAAGATCTACAGTAAGCATGAATCTTCCATCCCTAAAATGGCGAAGAAGAAAAAAACATGTGCTAGCTTTGCTGTCACAACAAATGATGCAAACATTACAGGCACACTACATGATAAGTTATTAGTTAAGATTTACAAGCATTAAATTTGTGGGTGAAAGACATGAACAGAAACGTGTTCTGATTGAAAGCAATGTGTTACACCAGAAAGCATTGAGTCGATGCCAACACTTCAAACGGATCTCCTGAAATGAGTGACACCAAGCCACCTACTGCAAGTGAAGGATGGAATACGTTTAGACTGAAAAATATAAAATAGGAGAGGCTGCTTGTGCCAATGAAGAAGTTGCTTTCCCATTTCCAGAAGCTGAAGAAGTTGATTAGGAGAAAGTATTCAAAGCATGTCTTCAACTATGATGAAACTAGGCTTTTCTCGAAGGAGATGCCCAATAGAACTTACATTCACAAAGGTGCCAACGAGGCACCGGGGGATGAAACATGAAAGGAGAGATTAACTCTGGTACCATGTGGCAACATACATACAGGGTTTAAATGCTATCCTTGGACTCAGGCTTCCACTGGGAGTGTTGGAATTTATCCTCACAGCTAAAGGGAAATTACTGTATTATCCATCATTGTGCCCTGATGAACTCAGTAGAAATAATATATTCCTACAACCCATTCGCAAATCGATAACCTCTTATGAGCATTTTTGCTATTGACTATAATCTCCCATTTCCATTTATTATCTGTTTTGACTGTGGAGTGACTTGTTAGTTTTTCTCACTTTTCTTGTGCTTGGACATCTCTGAGCTTCTTACACATGTGGATTTATACTACTTTTTCCAAATCTGGCACATATTCTGCCATCATTTCTTCAATTGTTTTTTTCCTTTCTCTACTTCCTCTTCTTTGGAAATGCTAGTTACTCATATGTAAGGTCTCTTAAAATTGTTCCACATTTCAGCCTTTTTGAGTTTTATTTGGGTGCATTTCTGTTGTTTCAAGTTCACTAAACTTTTTCTTCCATTAGTCTCACATAGTGCATTTTTTATGTCAGATTTTTATGATGGTAATTTCTAGAAGTTTGATTTACTTTTTAAAAATATCTCTTCTTTTGCTATGTAACATAATCAATCTTTCTTCCAGTTTATTGAAAGTAAAGAATACACTTAGAACACCTGTTTTAATGTCCTTGTCAGATGATTCCAACATCTGTGCCAGTTCTGGGTCAGTTTTGATAAACTGGTTTTTCTCCTCAGTATGGGTTGTATTTCCTGCTTTTTTGCATACCTTCTAGTTTTGTGTTGGATACCAAGTACTGCAAATTTTACCTTATTGAGTGCTAGATATTTCTAATAATAATAATAATAATAAATATATATATTTTTTGAGATGGAGTCACTCTTGTCACCCAGGCTGGAATGCAGTGGCACGATCTCAGCTCACTGCAACCTCCTTCTCCTGGATTCGAGCAATTCTCCTGCCTCAGCCTCCCGAGTAGCTGGGATTAAAGGCACATGCCACCATGCTTGGCTAACTTTTTTGTATTTTTAGTAGAGACGGGGGCTTCATCATGTTGGCCAGGCTGGTATCGAACTCCTGACCTCAGGTGATCCACTAGCCTCGGCCTTGGCCTCCCAAAGTTCTGGGATTACAGGCGTGAGCCAACATTCTTCATCTTTGTTCTGGAATGCAGTTAAGTTACATCAAAATAGTATTTTCTCTTGGGGCTTGAGGAGGATTTATTCTAGGCCAGCTTGGTCTATTTTGTCTTCCCAATCGCTCTTGAATTACATGGTGTTCTAATTTGGCTGGCAGCGTTTCACTAGTGCCAGGTGTTGTTAACTGATTATTTCAGGTGTTCCATTATTTTAATTGCTTTTATCCTGTTCTTGGGTGGTTTCCTCACATGTCTGTGCTGGTAAATACTCTCCCAAATTCCTGAGAGGGACCATATATGGATCACCACAGTTCCTCTCTTTGTGCAAATGCTATTCTTCATTACTGTGCCTTCTGACTTTTAGCCACCTTGATGATTGCAGATTCCCTCCTCTGTCTCCTCACTTCTGAAAGTCTTCTGGGATCCACCTGGTTTCTCTCTTTCTGGACTTAGACTTTCAGATTATTTCCCATCTCTAGGAGATTACTACCTTTCATTAACTAGAGACTGATGTCATAAAAATTGTGCCAACATTTATTTTGTCTGGGTTTTTACTTGTTTCATGCAGGAAGTTAATCCAGTCTCTCTTATTACATCTTGGCCTGAAGTGGTACTTTGCATTCTTTAAACCTGTTGCATTGGGGATACAACATGTAACCTTTGTGTTTTCATATTTTGCATGTGGTTTAAATGCTCCATATTCCTTACTGAATTTTAGGCATAACTAGTAATTTGTATATTCTAATCAGTAGTTTATTCATACCCACTGCCTAGAAATAATCTCAACCTCAGTATTTTTCCTGCTTCTAGAATCTAAACTAAATTATTCATAAAAGTATAAAAAGAATAAGCATTATACAAGTTAAGATATGAAAGAAAATTGTTTCATTAGCATGATTTAAAATGTGCAGGAAATTATCATTGATGTAATATTCGGAATTAAGTAGAGCTCTGCAAGACTTGATAAATAATGAGTTCATTTCCATTTCAAAAGAAACAACTCTTAATACAGCCAAAATTGCAAAAAGACAGTCTCATGCTGACAGAGATGTTTTACACAGTATATTACTTTTTATCATGGGCAATCAAATGATCACACTTGGTATGTGGCACTGTTATTCTTTAATTTCTCAGTTTTTCAGTATGAATAACATGAAGCCAAGGAATGTCCATGTAACATTTTCTTATAAATAATGGAATAAATTGAATATCTCTTAAAATATGCAAATGTATCATGTGAAATCTACTAAATCAGTATCTTAATTGACCTATCTCCGTAAGCTATTACTTGGCACCGCACTATTTATTAGGTACTTACATATCAAACATTAGGGATACTGAAGTAATAGCTCCAACTTGGGGAATTTTTGTAGACACAGACACATAAATAGCTAAGACACACTACAATAACTGCTATAATAGGTATATGTGTAAAGGGTAATGGGAAATAATGAGTGAATAAAAAATTCATCCTAATAGTAATATGTATGGTTAGAATACCTTAAACTTTTAGTCAGTTTCAATTCTTAATATGCAAGTTGGATGAGCCAAGTTTGCTTTGGCTAATATTTATTTAACTGTACAATGAACAAAGTTAACTTCGACATCTTTTCTAAATTTCACCTTTCTGGGTCAATCAAAGAGTAGGCTAATATAATACAGAAATTCAATAAATACGTGAAAATAAAGTAGTACAAACTTGATTATTAAATTGCTTTTTTAGTAAAATTTAAATGTGATTAAAGTAATAAATTGTGTCAGAAATACTATTGCTGTTGTGAATATATTGGTTGTATTTCTTTTGAATATTTTTTCTTTTTGCTATTGTAAAAAGAAAAAAGAGAAATTTGTCATTTGAATGAGAATGTCTTATGTCATTCAAAAAGAGAAATATAATCAAAATATGTTAATACCAGGTCTTTTATTTGACACTCTACATTTATTTTATATATACCACTCTAATATAATCCACTAGGTAATCTAAGAGGATACATATTTTTACACAAATGTACACAACACACTATGCTGCAAGCTTATGGTATTTGTCTATGTGACTTAAACCACTGAAGACTACAGTACTAATATGAAAACCAAAGTCCTCCTACTTAAAAATGGGCAAGTTACCTGTATTTGAATAACTTTATACTTTTGACAAAAGATCAAATTATTTCAGAAAAAAATTAATTTAGCTAAAGAACAGTAAGCAAGAAAGAGAAACGGGGTGCAGTGCACACAGCATAGAATTTATGATACAGCAGCCACATAACTGGGAAAGGCAGACATGCCTGTATCATGCTGCTGAGGTGGTTCCAGCGCTGTGCCTTCCCCACCTGCCTTGGCTCCTTTCCAGGTCAATCCACATTCTGAAACAGTCCCTCTGTAATTTCTTTCCCATCTCTACTATGCTGTGTATGCAAACCCAGGAGCCATGGACTGTCTGAGAAAGTGATTCCCTCATTACCATCCTTTCACTCTTTTCATGAGAGTAATCAAACTTTTCACCTGGGGCAATCACATACCTCAACTGGAGGTCTCACCAGGCCATGAATGAAAAGAGTTCAAATTGTTTATTCCTTATATAACCTGCAGGATCAATTTTTTTGTTTCTGATTTCAAAGAAAATGAGGGTGGAGAAAAACACAAGAAGAACAAATAAAATACAATCAAAGAGCAAAAACAAAAATAGAAAATGAAACCAACTTCTATCATCTTCTCAATATGCTTAAATATAATGTAAGCCTCTCTATATTTTTTACACTTGTTATTATTATCTATGTTCTCACTTTCACAAAGTATAGACTGCTTCTTCTCTGCTTTTTGTAAAATGAATGAAAATTTCTCAGCATACAATGATAAAAGCCAATAGTTGCTGAGAATTTAACTGTACCTTGGAAAGGACACTTTATAAGTATTGCCTGATTGAAATCTTGAAACAAATCACCGAAGGGGTAGAGATTACATCATCAGTGAGGAAATTGGAGATCAAAAAAGGTGTATAAATAGGCATTCTAAAAACTAATGCAAAGTAAAGTGTAAACTAAAGCCACTTCTACTGAATCCAACTTTTAAAATAACTATATATACATGTACATATATAAACATATACATTATATATATAGTTAATTATAAACCCTGTAGATTGCATACATGTATATTTTATACATATACACGTATATACGTATGCATACAGTCACTATACATACACGTGTATATATATGTGACTGTGCATGCATGCATTCTACATGGTTTGGAATGAAATGTTGTACCTCAGAGTTCATAATGCTCACTCATATTTGTTAGAGAATAGTTACGGATGCCTAACAATATGAAGCATTATTGTAGTTTGACGTAGTTAAAAGAGAAACAAAGCAGACAAGAATTTTGATCTCAAGGAGCATACCGATAGCAAGGAAACAAGCAGAAAATTACAAAGCTGCCAAGAGTCAGAAGACTAATGCAAGTTGCTAGGCATAGCTATCTGAAATATAGGTTTAGTCTAGTTGAAGAGTGACTGAAATGATTCCTAAAGTAGTAAAATTTCGAGTGAAATTAAAGTGAAAGTTTAAGTAAGCTGGTGAATATGGAAAGGAAAAGCATTTCAGATAGCGGGAAAATATGTCAGGTTGGAAAGAGCTTAATATATGAGGAATCAGAGAGCTAATACACATGAAAGTAATAAATTGTACTGCAAGGTGATGCTAAATACACATTTTGTTGAAGAGGACTGATGTAGGGTTTAGAACATAACATGCTAAAGCGTCTTTGATTAAAAAACAATAAACCTATTTTGAAAGGTTTTATTTGGAAAGCAGAATATTTCACCTTTATTTAACAGCTTCTTAACTGAATTGCATAGAAAGAAATTTATAGGTAAAATGAAAAAATTATACCTAGGTGAAACGAAAAATAAAAGAAATAACACGTTTATTTTTTTTCAATAAACTTGTGTGGCCGGAGGAGAGATCAAAGAATATAATAGAAATGTTCATAAGTACATGCAAACAGATTCAGATAACCAATTTTGTCATCAAAGCTGTCGCCCTGTTATAAAACGTTCTGATATAGTGAAGGATTAAAATGGTTTTGCCTGGGGAGGAGCATTGTATTTTAATTTCACACTCATGGTTTCCTTTCCTGGATGATTTTGGAGCCTTCTTATAAATATATTTTGGTTTTGAATATCAAGTTTTCTTGCAGAATGTTGTACATCTTGATCTCCATGAGACTGTGAAACCCTAGCCACAAATATCAAAGAAAAAAAAAAAAAAGAGGCTGGGCGCGGTGGCTCACGCCTGTAATCCCAGCACTTTGGGAGGCTGAGGCGGGCAGATCAGGAGGTCAGGAGACCAAGACCATCCTGGCTAATATAGTGAAACCCCGTCTCTACTAAAAATACAAAAAATTAGCCGGGCGTGGTGGCGGGCGCCTGTAGTCCCAGCTACTCGGGAGGCTGAGGCAGGAGAATGGCGTGAATCCGGGAGGCGGAGCTTGCAGTGAGCCCAGATCGTGCCACTGCACTCCAGCCTGGGTGACAGACAGAGCAAGACTCCGCCTCAAAAAAAAGAAAAGAAATGGAGAGAGACAGAGAGATTTCTTTATAACCATAGTGGCTTGTTTTTAATCTGGGAAGACATGAATTAACACAAGACATATTAAGAAAGTGGTTTTAAACAAGTTACTTAATGTCTATAAGCATTAGTTACCACATCTTTGAAAGCAGGAAGCTAACAATATCCTTACCATACCCATTTATTTAAGAGTAAAATGATAAATTATAAGTAAAAATACCTCAGCATTGCTGAATCATGTCATCGGACAAACAAATACAAATCTGAATCTAAAACTTTTTAAAATAGCGTGCTAAATATTTGAAAAATATATTTGAAAAATGCACAAACCTAACTTTCAGAATGATTTTTTAAATTACTTTAGTGGAATAGCAAATGTCTGCATATCTATTTTTTGTCTTTCATGCAGTGAAAGAATGGGCTCTAATTCCAGTGAGCAACAGTCAGAGAGACTCAGATGTGGTGTCCTCTTTGACAGGGTGAAAGTGACTGTAGCCACTCCTCTTTTCCCAGGAGACAGCAAAAGAATATGTGAGAATAGCCTGAGGAGTAATGTCAGCATTTCCAATTCAATACTGATATAGGACTCTGTATACTCTTATTCTTCAAACCCTTAACACCATTTCACTCACAATTCTTCTCAAATGCTAAAGCCATATTAAAAAAAATTCCATGGGATGATTAAACAAATTTTGCACATATGCTAGAAAAGAGTGATTATTTTCTGTGATAGTCTCTCTTTGTTTCTCCAGCCAAAAAAGAAAAAAAAAAAATCCAAGCGAGCTTTCATTGCCTAATTTGCTTCTTGTTTACAAAAGGCCTTCTATTTTGGCACGTGGTGTAATATATAAATCTAGAGCTCAGCTACCCCATGATGTTATCGTGTTCATTCTGCCACACAAATTAAAGGTCTTCATCAAAATATCCTAATGTGCTTTCCATATCCCTTGTGCATGAAAAGATGAACTGATGACATTCAGGCATGATTTAAAGAGGAAAGAGTACCAAGTGACCTGCAATGTGACCAATTTCATCTCTTCTTCAAAATAGAATTATTAGGGAAAAAAATGTTTGACACCAGTTAACAGAAAGCACAAATACAATTTATAAAAGTTATGATGATTGTCTGTAAACTAGGAATAACTGAAAACATTTTCTTTTTATACATGAGCTCTTAAAATTTACAGGTCTATACGCATACATTTTTCCAAAATTTGTATTTACTTAATCTTATAATCCTCTGACTTCACCATCCCTGATATTTTTTGAGAAAATCTGGTGAAACTTCATGTCCTTTCTAAACTCAAAAGTATGGTTGAAGGATATTTACAAAATGTTGATTTGTCATAAATTAGCAAATATACACAACACCTAAATTGAACTTGAATTGTACTTCATATTGTTTATTATTGTGGAAGTTTGAAATCACTCATGCAAAGAGCAATTGCACGGTTCAATTGCACCGTCATAAAATTAACAATATTTTCATAGTAAAATTATATGCAGGCAAATGTTATTCAACCACTGAAGTTTAGATCACTTTATTAAAATTTACAAATCAAAAGGATATATTAGAATAAAAGACCCTCCAAATATGTCCACATCCTCATCCTTAGAAACTATTAATATGTTACCTTACATGGGAAAAGGGACTTTAGAGATGTGAATAATTAAGAATCTTGAGATGCAAGGGTTATTGTGGATTATCCAGAGGGCTGAATGTTATTGATCAGGTCCTTAAAAGGGAAAGAGAAAGGTAAGACAGTCAGAGTCACAGAAGAGGAAGCAGAGTCAGAATGAGATTTGAAGCTGCTATACTGTTGACTTTAAACATGACGCATAGGGCTAAGGAATGAATTTGCTTCTAGAAGCTAAAAAAGACAAAGAAATAATCCCCTTCATTAGATTCTCCAGAACAGGGGTGTCCAATGTTTTGGCTTCCCTGGGCCACATTGGAAGAAGAATAATTGTCTTGGGTCATGCATAAGATACACAGACACTGACAATAGATGATGAGCTTCAAAATGCAAAAAAAAAAAAATCTCATATTTTTTTAAAGTTCTGGGGTACATGTGCAGCATGTGCAGGTTTATTACACAGGTAAATGTGTGCCATGGTAGTTTGCTGCACCTATCAACCCATCACCTAGGTATTCAGCCTACTATACATCAGCTATTTTTCCCGATTCTCTCTCTCTCCTTGTCCCCTCCTGACAGGCCCCAGTGTGTGTTGTTCCTCTCCCTCTGTCTACGTGTTCACACGGTTCAGCTCACACTTATAAGTGAGAACATGTGGTGTTTGGTTTTTCTGTTCCTGCATTAGTTTGTTGAGAATAATGCTTTCCAGTTTCATTCATATCCCTGCAAAGACATGATCTCATTCCTTTTTATAGCTGCATAGTATTCCATGGTGTACATGTACCACATTTTCTTTATCCAGTCTATCATTGATGGGCATTTGTTGTTGATTCCATGTTGTTGTTATTGTAAATAGTGCTGCAATGAACATACATATGCATGCATCTTTACAATAGAATGATTCATAATACTTTGGGTACACCCAGTAATGGAATTGCTAGGTCAAATGGTATTTATATTTCTGGTTCTAGGTCTTTGAGGAATTGCCACACCGTCTCCCACAATGGTTGAACTAATTTACATTCCAACCAACAGTGTAAAAGTGTTCCTATTTCACTGCAGTCTTGTCAGTATCTGTTGTTTCTTGACTTTTTAATAATTGTCATTCTGACAGGCATAAGATGGTATCTTATTGTGGATTTTATTTGCATTTCTCTAATAATCACTGATGTTAAGATATTTTTCCTATGTTCATTGCCCTCATAAATGTCTTCTTTTGAGAAGCGTCATGTCCTTTGCCCACTTTTTAATGAGGTCATTTCTTTTTTTCTCAAAAATTTGTTTAAGTTTCCTGTAGATTCTGGATATTAGACCTTTGTCAAATGGGTAGATTGCAAAGATTTTCTCCCATCCTCTAGACTGCCTGTTCACTTTGATGATAGTTTCTTTTGCTGTGCAGAAGTTTCTTAGTTTAATTAGATCCCATTTGTCAATTTTTGTTTTTGTCGCAATTGATTTTTGACATTTTCATTATGAAATCTTTGCCTGTGTCTATGTCCTGAATGGTATTGCTTAGATTTTCTTCTAGGGTTTTTATAGTTTGGGGTTTTAGCTTTAAGTCTTTATTTTGAGATAATTTTTATAAAGTGTAAGGAATGCATTCAGTTTCAATTTTCTGCATGTGGCTAGCCAGTTCTCCCACCACCATTTGTAAAATAGGGAATCCTTTCTGCATTGCTTGTTTTTGCCAGGTTTGTCGAAGATCAGATGGTTGCAGATGTGTAGTCTTATTTCTGTTCCATCATTTTGGTCTTTTTTTGTACCAGTGCCATGCTCTTTTGGTTACTGTAGCCTTACAGTACAGTTTGAAGTCAAGCAGCATGATGCCTCCAGTATTTTTTACCCCCCTTAGGATTGTCTTGGCTATAGGAGCTCCTTTTGTTCCATATGAAATTTAAAATAGTTTTTTCTAAATCTGTGAAGAATGTCAATGGTAGTTTAATGGGAATAACATTGAATCTATAAATTACTTTGGGTAGTATGGCCATTTTCACCATACTTATTCTTCTTATTCATGAGCATTAAATGTTTTTCCATTTGTTTGTATCCTTTCTGATTTCCTTGAGCAGCGGTTTGTACTTCTTCTTGAAGGGATCCTTCACTTCCTTCGTTAGCTGTATTCTTAGGTATTTTATTCTTTTGTAGCAATTGCGAATGAATGGGAGTTCATTCATGATTTGGCTCTCTGCTTGCCTGTTGCTGGTATATAGGAATGCTTGTGATTTTTTCACATTGATTTTATATCCTGAGCCGAAGCTGCTTAACATTTAAAGGAGTTTTTGGGCTGAGACTATGGGTTTTTTAAATTATAGGATCATGTCATCTGCAAAGAGAGACAATATGACCTCCTCTCTTCCTACTTGAATACCTTTATTTCTTTCTCTTGCTTGATTGCCCTGTCCAGAACTTCCAATACTATGTTGAATAGGAGTGGTGAGAGAGGGCATACTTGTCTTGTGCCAGTTTTCAAGGGGAATGCTTTCAGTTTTTGCCCATTCAGTATTATATTGGCTGTGGTTTGTCATAAATGGCTCTTATTATTATGAGGTATGTTTCTTCAATACCTAGTTTATTGAGAGTTTTTAACATGAAAGGATGTTGAATTTTATCGAAGGCCTTTTATGCAGCTATTGAGATAATCATGTGGTTTTTCTCTTTAGTTCTGTTTATGTGGTGAATTATGTTTATTGATTTGTGTATGTTGAACCAACACGGGGACAAAACCAACTTGATCGTGAATAAGCTTTTTGATGTGCTGCTGGATTAGGTTTGTCAGTATTTTATTGAGGATTTTTGCATCAATGTTCACAGATTTTGGTCTTAAGTTTTCTTTTTTTGTTGTCTCTCTGCCAGGTTTTGGTATGAGGATGATGCTGGCCTCATAAAATGAGTTAGAAAGGAGCCCCTCCTTTTCAATTGTTGGGAATCGTTTCAGAAGAAATAGTATCAGCTCCTTTTTGTATCCCTGGTGGAATTCTTCTTACTACTAATGTCTTTCTTTTTCAAACCACCTCAATTTAGGAACATAATCTCATTATTACTTGCAATTAAAGATAAATTCGCAAGGGATCATAGTCCATCAGCTATTCCTTTTGTAGATTTATTTATCCTCTGTTTACAGGTGTTTTCTCAAAATTTAGTGTTTTCCATATTAAAAAACAAAAACAGAACTTTCCAAACATTAACATGCTTTAGACTCACTTGCAGGACTTATAAAACACAGATTATAGGGCCCCGTATCCAGAAGGTACAGCAAAATGTCTCCAGAAGATTTTCTGTCTCAGCATCCACACTCTACATCAGCTTCTTAATGCACCATGTGCTAACAGTCTTGTCTAACACGGTTCTGAAGAGATTCTTGCTAACACCACTAATTGCCTGCATATTGTTAAATCTAATCATACTTCTCAGTTCTCAAATACTTGAAATCTTATTACCTATAAATAGAGTTGATGACATCCACATCTGCAAATAATCTTTTCCATTGGCATCAGTAACAGTCTTCTTCTCTTCTCCATTCCAATTTCAATCTTTTTAGTCTCACTTGGAAGCACTTCTATTTCACATGACTGTTAATTATAAAATTTATTTGAGTCTCTCATTTGTGTACTTCTCTTCTAATACTTTAATTACTCTTTAGGGGAAATACTTTAGTTATGTATTCAATATTCTTAAGCAAGATAAAGATTATATAAGAAGGATCTGAAAATTCTCATGAAATATGAAAGTATATTATGTGCCCCTGAGATTATAAATTTCCAAGTAAGCATACCATTGAAATTGTGCATCTTTTAATATAGGTACATATTTTGCTGTATTCATGTTTAAAATTAAAATAAAATTACAATTAAAGCCTACCCTCAAAACACCCTAACATGTATCCATCTATCTCTCCTTAATATAACCACTGTCTGAAGTTGGAATCACAAATATGCAATTTGAATTTTTATAAAAATTTTTATTAAAAGATAAAATATTATTTTCTATGATGGCAATATTTCAATTGATATAAAACTCTACAGATTATGAAGCAAATTACTTCTTTAACTAAAAATATTGGTGAATTTCATCCCTACTTAGACCTCTATGATTTAAACATTCATTTTGCTTAATACTGCGTTGCATTTATAAACCACAATTTATCCCCTACTGAGGAAAATTTAGATTGTATCCACCATAAAGGGATTAATGTAGTACTGCTATCTACATCCGCACACTTGGGTTCCTCTAAGATAAACCCACCTAGACTGAAATTGTCAGAATGCAGTGTATGTGTACTTTTGCTTATCCATAATATTACTAAATTGCACCCTAAAATAGAATTGAACCTGCTAAAAGAATATAGTCAATCTATTTGGTATTAAATTTTACCTCAGGGATGTTTTCATTTCTTGATTAATAATGAGACCGAACATAATTATTTGTTTATATATTTAGTTGACCATCAAGTCTCCTTTTGCCTGAATGCTTTTTCATTTCCTTTATTTTTTTAACCTTGAATTGTGTACCTTTTCAGTTTTTGAATATTGGTAGTTCTTTATATATCTTCCAGATATTAAAACTTTGCTAATTACATGTGTTACATATGACTATTTCCATCCTTTGGGCTTTTACATATTCTATATATCCATCCATTTTTTATATCCAAAATTTTATATATCTATACATCTATGTACACACACACACATATATATATGCATATGTATGACTATATGTATATAAAATACATACATATAATATGGATAAATATACCATCTATGTATGCATATATACATATGTACATATATTATATGTATGCACAATATAATATATGATGTATCATATACAAATAATATATGATGTATATATTGTGTGTATATATACCATATATTATATAAATATGATATAATTATATACATACATATATGTGTGTATTTATCCCTATACATATATACACATACATATACACTTATAATCCTCTCTTTTATTCACCATATTTAATATATAGAAAAATATATACATATGTGGGTACATAATATACAGGGATATATAAGCATATGTGTAATATATAATGTGTATATATCCCTATATGTGTGTGTATATCTCCCTATGTTTTTTATATATATAATCATATGATTATATGGGGGAGGAGAGAGAGTTTTAATTCTAGTAATTCTAGTACACTACTTACTACTTTTTAGTTTATGATTTTTCATATCTTTAGAAAATATTACTTTTTCTTAATTAAGAAAAAACTGTGCAAAGTTAAACAGCCAAGCAAGATTTTATTCAAGACTATTGCAATAGAGGAGGGAGTCCAGAACTCATTCTGAACTCAATTCCACCAAAACAAAGGGAGTTAGAGCTTTTAAACTAAGGGTAGAAAAATGATGAGTATGTGAGGTAATGCACATGATAATTAGCTCAAACAAGGCATTACACAGTGTATACATATTTCAAAATATCCTCCTCTATGTTGCCAAGATGTCCAACTTTTTATTTGTCAATTTTGAAATAAAAAATAAAATGAAATAAAGCAGAGGTGAAGAGGAGATCATAGGCTACCTGTATTTTGCTAATTGGCCTTATCCAGATGGCAAAGTAAACTTTCTCATATCTTCATGACACAAAGTAGTTTTACAACTTGCCATAAGGCTTACAAGGAAGACTAGCACTCAATTAAAGATTTGGAGATGGGGCACTATCTTCCTTGATGATTATACATCAAAAAATTGGCTCTTAGGTTTTTGAAAAACACATTCTTGAATGTATAACTGGAAAGAGACTTTTAAAATGTTTTAAAAGGTGTCAAAGGGGTGAGGAAAAAAGTAGAATTATAACCATTCTAAAGAAAGTGCTCTGAGTAAAGGACGGTCAGGGCCTAGAGTCACAAAGGAGCCTAACCAAACTCTACCAAAATTGAGAGAAATAATAAGGCCCTCCTGGCAGGCAGTAATCAACTATATTTTCTTCTAAATGATTTGAACACTTACACATCAAATTTGACTGTAACATTTATCTGGATTTTATTTTTGTGCATCGTTTAACATAGGGATATGCTTTTATTTTGAATCACATAGTAAAGTAAAACCACACTGTCATGAATGCTATAATTTTATATGGAATATCTATCTTTCCTAAGCTTCTTCATAAATACTTAACAATTTTATTTTTCTATCTATTATATATATATATAATCAAATTATCTAAAAATATAAAATTTTGATTAGAATCATATTTATTTGCAGCAATGATGAATTTATTTATGACTCTGAGAATTTCCACGTCTAAATTTAAAAATATTTATTGTAGTACATCTGTAATAAAAATAATTTTCTTAAAAATATTTTATGCATTTATGTATTTCTTAGGTAAAGTCGTGGGGCTATAATCATGTTCCCTGCAAAAACTTCCTTGCCTGCCTCTGTGTAAGACGTGCCTTTGCTCCTCCTTTGCCTTCTGCCATGATTGTGAGGTCACCCCAGCCCTGTGGAACTGTGACTCAATTAAATATAATGTTTTATTATTTTGTATTTTCTTATATTTTTATATATGAATAACTATTTTTAATTGATTTTACAATGTTTTATAATATTGCAGCATATCCAAATTTTCTATTCACTAGTATACATTGCTTGAATATACACTGCCACAATGTTGCAAATAAGCAGTGTGATAAGGCATTCTTGTGAAGAGAATACTTGTGTTTTAAATATAAGGAAGATCTTTGTAGTACTTTGATAGTAATATTAGTTATCAAGTTAAGAAAATTCTCTTATCTTCCATGTTTAAACAGTACTTTCCAAAACAGCGTTCTGGATTATTGGGATCCTTCTATGATTAGTATTTAGCTCATTATTTCAATAAATTTCATTAACAGATTATCGTGTGGCTGTGTCCCTACCCAAATTGCACCTTGATTTGTATTAATCCCCACGTGTCAAGAATAGGCCAGATTGAGATAATTGAATCATAGGGGTGGTTTCCATCACAGTGTTCTGCTAGTAGTGAATAAGTCTCATGAGAGCTGATGGTTTTATAAATGGGAGTTTCCCGGCACAAACTTCCTTGCTTGCCTCCGTGTAAGATATGCCTTTGCTCCTCCCTTGCCTTCTGCCATAATTGTGAAGTCACCCCAGCCCTGGGGAATTGTGAGTCAATTAAATATCTTTTTCCTTATACATTACCCAGTCCTAAGTTATGTCTTTATTAGCAGCATGAGAACAGACTAATATAGTAAATCGGTACTGGTAGAGTGAGGTGCTGCTCTAAAGATACCCAGAAATGTGGAAGTGACTTTGGAACAGGGTAACAGGCAGATAATGGAACAGTTTGTAGGGCTCAGAAGAAGATAGCAAAATCTGGAAAAGTTTGGAACTTCCTAGAGTCTTGGAAAGCTCAGAAGACAGGAAGATGTGGGAAAGTTTGGAACTTCCTAGAGACTTGTTGAATGCCTTTGACCAAAATGCTAATAATGATATGGACAATAAAGTCCAGGCTGAAGTGGTTTCAGGTGGAGATGAGGAACTTGCTGGGAACTGGAGTAAAAGTCATTCTTGCTATGCAAAGAGACTGGTGGCATTTTGCTCCTGCCCTAGAGATCTGCAGAACTTTGAACTTGAGAGAGATGATTTGAGGTATCTTGTGGAAGAAATTTACAACCAGCAAAGGATTCAAGAGGAAGCAGAGCATAAACGTTTGGAACATTTGCAGGCTGATGATGTGATAGAAAAGACAAACCCATTTTCTGGGGTGAAATTCAAGCCAGCTGCACAAATTTGCATAAGTAACAAGGAGCTGAATGTTCATTGCCAAGACAATGGGGAAAATGTCTTCTGGACATTTCAGAGACCCTCCCATCACAGGTTTGGAAGCCTATGAGAGAAACATGGTTTCCTGGGCCTGGCCTAGGGTCTCCCAGCTGTGTGCAGCCTAGTGACTTGGTGCCCTGTGTCCCAGCTGCTTCAGACATGGCTAAGGCTCAGGCTGTAGCTTCAGAGTGTGCAAGTGCCAAGTCTTGGCACCTTCCAAGTGATGTTGAGCCTGCAGGTACACAGAAGTCAAGAATTGAGGTTTAGAAACCTCTGCCTGGATTTCAGAGGATGTCTGGAAATGCCTGAATGTCTAGGTAGAAGTTTGCTGCAGGGGCAGAGCCCTCACGGAGAACCTCTGCTAGGGCAGTGCAGAAGGAAAATGTGGGGTCACAGCCCCCATACAGAGTCCCCACTGCGGCACTGCCTAGTAGAGCTGTGAGAAGAGTGCCACTGTCCTCCAGACCCCACAATGGTAGATCCACTGACAGCTTTCACCTGTGCTCCTGGAAAAGCTGCAGACACTCAATGCAAGCCTGTAAAAGTAGCCTGGAGGTGGCTGTACCATGCAAAACCACAGGGAGAGAGCTGCTTAAGACCATGGGACCCCACCTCTTGCATCAGAGTGACTTGGATGTGAGACATGGAATCACATCCAACTGCATTTGTCATCGTTAGGCTAGGCGCAGTGGCTTATGCCTCTAATACCAGTACTTTGGGAGGCCAAGGCAAGAGGTTACTTCAGTCCAGGAGTTTGAGATCAGCTTAGGAAACTTGGTGAAATTCCATCTCTACTATATATACATTTATAAATATAACATTTATAGGTGCCAGGTGTGCACCATTATGTCCAGCTACTTATATATGTATAATTATATATCATATATTATGTATACATAAATACATTTATATATTTTATATAAAATATATAAATAGTAGATGTAATAAATTTATGTACTATATTAAAATAAATTTATATATTTTATATAAAAAGATATAAATATTATATAATATATATTTATATAAAATATGTAAATATATTATATAATAGCTAATTGTATATAATATATAAAATTATACATAATATATGTAAATAATCTAAAATATATAATACAATATATATAAATCATATACATAATATATATGTTTTATACATATATGTAAAATTAACTGGACATAATGGTGCATATCTGTAGTCCCAGCTATTTGGTAGTCTAAAATGGTATGATTGCTTGAGCCTGGGTTGTGGAAGTTGCAGTGAACTGAGATCACATCCCTGTAATCCAGTCTGGGTGACACAGAGAAAGCCAGTCTCATAAAATAAAAATAAATAATAAATAAAAATAAAAATAAAAAAATGCACTAATTTCAAACTGTATAAATTTATATAAAATTATGAATTTTAAATACTTTTAGTACATATAAAATTCTATGATATTCAATATGCAATACATTTTTTAGATATAATTTCTCTTCTTTGATAAACTGAAAAAAATGGCTATAAAAACATTGTGAAGTATAGATACCTTTTGGATGAGTGTTAATCATGCTGTTTCCTGAACATTGACTCTATATTCTGAGCAGGACATGTACTCAGTGTAGAAAGTATTTGAAAATTGTTGGTTGATTAAATAGGGTCTTATTCATGTACTTTATGAATTTATTAAAGTAAAGAAATCCTGGTCGCAAACCAGGGCTGCTTTACTAAGCTAGTTTATGGAGACATCATACTAAATTACAGAGGACTTGCTAGGATAAGATGGAATTCAACTCAAATTTTTTTTACTGACTTGTCCTTTCTGCTAAGTGGAAATCATAGAGCTTTATCAGAAAGATAGGGTTGTGCTGGAAAGGAATGGCCTAGAACTCCCTGTCTGTGAAAATAAGTAATTCAAAATTGAAACCGTTGAAACTAAATAATTTTGAGCTTTAAGGGTATGTGATTATGGAATCTGAGCCACCAAAACAGGCAGCTGCAACCTAGGCAGTTGTAACCTTTGTTTCTCTAGTTATAGATGAGTCTTTTCCTTACCTGCATTGTTTTATAGAATGTTGTAAATGATGAGAGGGCACCAGGGAATACCCTTTCCTTTTTAACTGTTGGTCTTCATCATAGAGTAGCTTCTCTTTTTCCTCTCTCACACAAAGAGTTTATGACCTCACATTGTGTTAATGTGACTTAAAATATACTCTTTTCAATTGGAAAAAAAATAAAAATCAAGCTGAAAAAATAACTGTATGGAAAAGGCAAACAAACTGTATCTAATTAAGTTGTTTTAACTCATAAACCAACCTTGTACAGAAAATGCTATTACTTTTCTCAATTTCTTTGTTCTCGGCCTATTTAAGTAAAACGTTAACTATTTTTTTTTTTTTTTTTAATGAGACAGAGTCTCGCTCTGTCGCCCAGGCTGGAGTGCAGTGGCGTGATCTCGGCTCACTGCAAGCTCCGCCTCCCGGGTTCACACCATTCTCCTGCCTCAGCCTCCAAGTAGCTGGGACTGCAGGCGTCCGCCACCACGCCCGGCTAATTTTTTTGTATTTTTAGTAGAGACGGGGTTTCACCGTGTTAGCCAGAATGGTCTGGATCTTCTGACCTCATGATTCCCCCGCCTCCGCCTCCCAAAGTGCTGGGATTACAGGCGTGAGCCACCATACTCGGCCAAAACCTTAACTTTTAACTTTGAAGCACTGACTCCATTCCTTTGGTGTCCATTTACCCATATGGCTATGTGCAGTTTTTCACTTCAATAAACTCTTTTAAACTGAATTCTGATTCTTTTGATTATTTCAGGTTGACAAGTCAGAAAAAAAAAAGGCTAAACATTTGTTAGAAAAGCTGTTCTGCATTTCTAACGAGCTCGCAGGTGATGTGTATTTTTTTTGTATTATTGACCACACTTAATAAGGCTGTAGAGAACCTCTGAAGTACTATGTGGGAAGGAGTACATACATACTCACTTTTTCATATTTGTGGGGGATTGGGGTGGGTGGGTGGATTTCTTATGTGTTTTACCATGTGTTATGCTAGAAATATAGAAGGAGCTGTTAATATTTCTGCATTGGTTCAAATTGTTATTTTACGGAATGTGAGTGTATTTACCTTCTGATCAAACAAGTAAATTAAAGCCTTCCAGTTTTAGCTCCATCATGTAAAAAGCTAGGAGGCTGTCGCTTTCATACTTACATTAGAAAGAAAGCTAAATGAATGGAAAATCAATGATTTTTAATGCTCTGATCAGAAAGTTGAGAACATAGGGCAAACGGTTATTTATGTATCTTTGCCAGGGCATTTGTTTGCAATTGGTAATGCTATATCTTAGAAAATTAGAATTTTTAAATGTACTTGACATTGCTACATGGTTATTCTTGAGACTCAGGAAACAACACTCCAAAGAAACCCTCAGAAGCAAAAGTTTTTCTCTGATCTTCTGCCCTCCTGTCTTTCAGTCTCATTCTCCCGTGAGGCAGGTCATAGAAACTAGATTCCTCTTTCCCAAGGCAGTGCATACAAACCAGAACCACTTTCCCCCAAAGCCAGCTATAAAACTTAAACATATTACTGTAATTTTTTTTTTTTACATTTCTTTATGATAATTGACCATAAAGAAATTATCTGACCTATGCCTGTTTGACTGCAGGTTGTAAGACTCCATTCCAGAAAGGATTCTGTCCCATACCCAGAAAAGTATGGTCAGAGAGGCCAAGAAGAAGCCAGACAGACAGGTCTTGCTGAGTTTCCCCACTTAGTCTCATAACATTGGATTATACCCTTTTTGTCCGTCATATTTATACATGGCCATCCATAGTTTGATAAATCTAAGAATAAAAATGGACAATTTCCTCTGTATTTTTGGGTCTTCCTTCTGAAGGTTCCCCTGTACATGTTAATAAGAAATTTTGTGTCTCTTTCCTCCAATTAATCTAGATGATTTTCAGCAAACTTTCAGAAGGCAAAGGGAAAACTTCCCCTTCACTGCTACATTACCCTACCCTCAAAGATAATTTTCTCCCTGTAATCTTCAAGATTTAGTATTAGCAAACATTTAAATTTTGCCAATAAATGTTATATATCACAACTCATTATAAAATCTGATTTGCCTCATTATGCCATTGAAAACTATAGTACTTTCATTAGCCATTTGTTTGCCTTTTCTATTACCTATAAAAACGTCTTGCCCATTTCTTGTCATACTCTCCTTTCTTATACATTTTTAGAGGATGAAAAAATCCAAAACCTTGTGAATACTACTTTTCTGTCAATTCCATATGTTTTAAATTGTCATCTAATGATTGCCTGACTTTCCTTGCTGTATTTTAGAGTGTTTATTTGTATAAAGAAGTTTTCATTTCAATATTTTAAAATGCCAAAATATATACTTTATGGTTTGTATTTTGGGTACATTTTCTGAGAAATACTCCTTTTTCCTGATACTAATAAAATTAAGATTTCTTTTTAAATTTCTAATCCACCTGGATTCAATATTTACAGAGAGCATTTTTCCACATTAACACTTATTGTCAGTGCACTTTTTCATGAAATCCATTCTTTATACAGTAATTTTCAGCCACCACTTTGGGATGATTCTTTTCCGTAGAAGAGAAGGCTGGTTTCTGAAACAACCACACTGATCCACATCCTGTTAGTATATTTCTATGGAATTTATATAATGACTACATATGGCCTAAATATCTTTATAAATAATACAACAAATTGACTCGTATTTACTTTTCTTATTCAAGTTATCTTCTTACATTTATCGAAACTGATACCTTCCCTCTGCTATACTTAGTATCTTTTCCCAACATCCATTCAGAAACATATATACGCACACACACACACACACACAAACTTACTGTATTATTGTTCTGTAGAGGGACAGAACTAATGGAATATATATATATGTTCCATTTATATATATTATATATAAGAGGAATATATATATAATATATTATATAAAGTAAAAATGGAATACACACACACACACACACACACACACACACACACACACGAGGGCAGGAAGCATCCAGCACAGGAGAAAGATGTAGACTGGGAGGCTAGGCCAGTCTCTTTTCACATTTTTCTGCCTGCTTATATTTTAGCCATGCTGGCCACTGATTAGATTGTACCCACCCAAATTAAGGGTGGTTCTGCCTTTCCCCGCCCACTGACTCAAAAGTTAATCTCTTTTGGCAACACTCTCACAGAAACACCCAGGATCAATACTTGGTATCCTTCAATCCAATCAAGTTGACACTCAGTATTAGCGATCACACATACATTATATCTTTTCTCAATGATTGCTACACTCTCTAACTTCTGAGATTTAAAGGAATGCTTTACTCTCTTTGTTATCTAAGATGATGAGAAATATACTTATTTTCCCAATGTTATGTTACTCTACAAGATTTTTCTCAAAGTCACCTCTTCTGAGAAGCCATTCCTGATTCTTACCATATTGAATAATAATTTTAATTTGCTGATCTCTGTCTTTCTAGGTAGTTGAAGTCAAAGGACATACTAAAATTGTCATAACATTTCCAAATGATATCACGGTTCCAGCTACATGAAAAACATTAAATACACATTTAGAATAATGTGGATTCATGAGACAAAGATTTTAAAGATGGAAACAATGAAACATTGTTGCATTTGGCACTATATTTTAGGAAATGTCCCCATATTCAATCTCTAAACTGAAGATAGTAAAACATTAAATAAAAGACAGTGGAAGTACCACTGTAATCTTTTCCCCATAAATTATTAAATTTATTTGTTTTCAAATAAGAATCATTCAGAAAATAATGTATATTTTAAAAGTAATGCAGACCTGTATATTCACATACTCACACAGGTAACGTTTGCTTTGGGGGAAATTGTTTGCAATGATTCATAGACAAAGTGAATGAAACTGTCTTAAGAACTCACTCCATCTAATTTTATCATACACATAGTCTACAGTTAGCTGTGTTAAATGTTTGCATGAGCTACAAGAAGTTATGATAATTGAATTTTGTCAATTTTTTTTAATTTATTATTATTATACTTTAAGTTGTAGGGTACATGTGCATAACGTGCAGGTTTGTTACATATGTATACTTGTGCCATGTTGGTGTGCTGCACCCATCAACTCGTCATTTACATCAGGTATAACTCCCAATGCAATCCCTCCCCCCTTCCCCCTCCCCATGATAGGCCCCGGTGTGTGATGTTCCCCTTCCTGAGTCCGAGTGATCTCATTGTTCAGTTCCCACCTATGAGTGAGAACATGCAGTGTTTGGTTTTCTGTTCTTGTGATAGTTTGCTAAGAATGATGGATTCCAGCTGCATCCAAGTCCCTACAAAGGACTCAAACTCATCCTTTTTTATGGCTGCATAGTATTCCATGGTGTATATGTGCCACATTTTCTTAATCCAGTCTGTCACTGATGGACATTTGGGTTGATTCCAAGTCTTTGCTATTGTGAATAGTGCTGCAATAAACATACGTGTGCATGTGTCTTTATAGCAGCATAATTTATAATCCTTTGGGTATATACCCAGTAATGGGATGGCTGGGTCATATGGTACATCTAGTTCTAGATCCTTGAGGAATCGCCATACTGTTTTCCATAATGGTTGAACTAGTTTACAATCCCACCAACAGTGTAAATGCGTTCCTATTTCTCCACATCCTCTCCAGCACCTGTTGTTTCCTGACTTTTTAATGATTGCCATTCTAACTGGTGTGAGATGGTATCTCATTGTGGTTTTGATTTGCATTTCTCTGATGGCCAGTGATGATGAGCATTTTTTCATGTGTCTGTTGGCTGTATGAATGTCTTCTTTTGAGAAATGTCTGTTCATATCCTTTGCCCACTTTTTGATGGGGTTGTTTGTTTTTTTCTTGTAAATTTGTTTGAGTTCTTTGTAGGTTCTGGATATTAGCCCTTTGTCAGATGAGTAGATTACAAAAATTTTCTCCCATTCTGTAGGTTGCCTGTTCACTCTGATGGTAGTTTCTTTTGCTGTGCAGAAGCTCTTTAGTTTAATGAGATCCCATTTGTCAATTTTGGCTTTTGCTGCCATTGCTTTTGGTGTTTTAGACATGAAGTCTTTGCCCATGCCTATGTCCTGAATGGTACTACCTAGGTTTTTCTCTAAGATTTTTATGGTATTAGGTCTAACATTTAAGTGTCTAATCCATCTTGAATTAATTTTCGTATAAGGAGTAAGGAAAGGATCCAGTTTCAGCTTTCTACTTATGGCTAGCCAATTTTCCCAGCACCATTTATTAAATAGGGAATCCTTTCCCCATTTCTTGTTTCTCTCAGGTTTGTCAAAGATCAAATGGCTGTAGATGTGTGGTATTATTTCTGAGGACTCTGTTCTGTTCCATTGGTCTATATCTCTGTTTTGGTACCAGTACCATGCTGTTTTGGTTACTGTAGCCTTGTAGTATAGTTTGAAGTCAGGTAGCGTGATGCCTCCAGCTTTGTTCTTTTGACTTAGGATTGTCTTGGAGATGCGGGCTCTTTTTTGGTTCCATATCAACTTTAAAGCAGTTTTTTCCAATTCTGTGAAGAAAGTCATTGGTAGCTTGATGGGGATGGCATTGAATCTATAAATTACCTTGGGCAGTATGGCCATTTTCACGATATTGATTCTTCCTATCCATGAGCATGGTATGTTCTTCCATTTGTTTGTGTCCTCTTTTATTTCACTGAGCAGTGGTTTGTAGTTCTCCTTGAAGAGGTCCTTTACATCCCTTGTAAGTTGGATTCCTAGGTATTTGATTCTCTTTGAAGCAATTGTGAATGGAATTTCATTCATGATTTGGCTCTCTGTTTGTCTGTTACTGGTGTATAAGAATGCTTGTGATTTTTTACATTAATTTTGTATCCTGAGACTTTGCTGAAGTTGCTTATCAGCTTAAGGAGATTTTGGGCTGAGACAATGGGGTTTTCTAAATATACTATCATGTCATCTGCAAACAGGGACAGTTTGACTTCTTCTTTTCCTAACTGAATACCCTTGATTTCTTTCTCTTGCCTGATTGCCCTAGCCAGAACTTCCAACACTATGTTGAATAGGAGTGGTGAGAGAGGGCATCCCTGTCTTGTGCCAGTTTTCAAAGGGAATTTTTCCAGTTTTTGCCCATTCAGTATGATATTGGCTGTGGGTTTGTCATAAATAGCTCTTATTATTTTGAGGTACGTTCCATCAATACCGAATTTATTGAGCGTTTTTAGCATGAAGGGCTGTTGAATTTTGTCAAAAGCCTTTTCTGCATCAATTGAGATAATCATGTGGTTCTTGTCTTTGGTTCTGTTTATATGCTGGATTATGTTTATTGATTTGCGAATGTTGAACCAGCCTTGCATCCCAGGGATGAAGCCCACTTGATCATGGTGGATAAGCTTTTTGATGTGTTGCTGAATCCGGTTTGCCAGTATTTTATTGAGGATTTTTGCATCGATGTTCATCAGGGATATTGGTCTAAAATTCTCTTTTTTTGTTGTGTCTCTGCCAGGCTTTGGTATCAGGATGATTTTGTCAATTTTTTTAGGTGAAAGCTGTGGCTCAGGGTGAATTTGCATAGTATATTAGAAGGTACAAAGCTAGTCAGAGGAAAACCATGATTAAACTCAGTTAAGTCTTATCCCTAATGCCATGACCGTGCTACTTCTCTAAACTGCCTCACATAAATTAATTTGGAAAGAAAGATTCTCTTCATACAGTAAAACTAAAAGAAAAAAAAACATAAAAACATTTAGGTTATTAATGTGACATCCTTTATATTAAAAAAGGAAGAGAAGTCAATACTATAATTTATTTTTATTTTATTTTATTTTATTGTTTTAGATGGAGTCTCACTCTGTCACCCAGGCTGGAGTGGAGTGTCACAATCTCGGCTCACTGCAGCCTCTGCCTCCCAGGTTCTTTTTTTTTTTTTTTTTTTTTTTTTTTTTTTTTTTGAGACGGAGTCTCACGCTGTTGCCCAGGCTGGAGTGCAGTGGCGCGATCTCGGCTCACTGCAAGCTCCGCCTCCCGGGTTCCCGCCATTCTCCTGCCTCAGCCTCCCGAGTAGCTGGGACTACAGGCGCCCGCCACCGCGCCCGGCTAATTTTTTGTATTTTTAGTAGAGACGGGGTTTCACTGTGGTCTCGATCTCCTGACCTTGTGATCCGCCCGCCTCGGCCTCCCAAAGTGCTGGGATTACAGGCTTGAGCCACCGCGCCCGGCCTGCCTCCCAGGTTCAAGCTATTCTTGTGTCTCAACCTCCCGAGTAGCCTGGATTACAGGTGCATGCTACCACATCTGGCTAGCTTTTGTATTTTAGTAGACACAGGATTTCACCATATTGGCCAGGCTGGTCTCAAACCCCTGACCTCAGGTAATCCACGTACCTTGGCCTTTCAAAGTGCTGGGATTATAGGCGTGAGCTACCATGACTGGCTTAAATACTAAAATTTGCATAATGCTTTTTAAAATTGAACATTTATAACATTTGCAAAGTGTTTAATCAAATCTATTGAAAATCATATGCTCCTGCTTCATGTCATTTATGTAATCTTCATCTTGGATAAAATCAAAATAATAAATGGATTTGTTTGTGCTCAATTTACTATTTGTGTAATAAAACACAAGCTTTAAATACTCTAAATTTGTTACTTTAAAATCCTACATGAATGATTTAAATAAAAAGACTAAAAGCATTGCAATTTCTGAAGGGGTGAATGGCTCAAAATAGCCGTATTGGTCTATTTGGTTTACCATTAACTTCAAAGTAGCTATTCTCTTAAAAATTTTAAGCTCTTGAATCCAAAAAAAGTGTATTAGTTTGACAGAAATGTTTAATTAACTTTATTGCGCAAAAGCAACAACTCTTATTTCATTTTTAAGTATTCTACAAAGCATCTGATTTATAGATATAAAATAAAAAATCATCCCTCCCTCATACACATGAATCTGCTTTTGATTTTAAACTTTTCATTTCTTCTTAAGTGATTACTTAAAATTACTAGTTGCAGCATGACCAGACTTCTAGTTGAATTTAAAATAATAAGAGTAATACATAATTAAAAGGTATGCGATTCTTCAGGCTGAAATCACCAGGGAGTAAATACTTTGTCTAACTATTATAAAAATAGTATACAGTTTAATTTTAGTAAGTATTTTGAAAATTTAATTTTAATTCTCACAATAAGGGTTCAGGATCATTGATATTTAAATCAACCTTATTTGGGCAATATTTTTATGACAATGGCGGATAATTCACAAGTTTCATAAAGTTAACAGCCAAATAGGGATATAGTCAAAGTGTATTCAAAAATACAAGCCACTCTTTTATTTCTGCATTTGAAATGACATTATATATTTGTTACTAATATTTTTATAAAAAATAAATTTCATATTTTACTTTTTTGTTTAAAACAGCAAACGGTGTTTATGTCTATGTTAATTTAACTAGATTGTATTTCTGTGTGTATCTATTTAGAGAGATAGTAGTGTACAGTAAAGAAGGTCTTGATGTTTACAAAGCTTGTATTCCAAGTAGGTAAGTTAATACATAAGCAGAAAAAGGCATGGACCATATTATAACTAAGTAGAATGTGACTGGCCCTTATGTCATTTTAGGTAGCTCTCAATTGAAATGCACATCTTCTCTAAGGATGCAACATACGGGGCAGATAGTTGAATACTATTCAGTCATTAGAAATGCATAACAAAAAAAAAAGAAAATAGATATTATCCCCACACTCCCCTCTCCCTACACACAGAATTATTCCATCTTCTGCAAAACAGGTAGAAAAGCTGAAACATTGTCTTCAAGGAAAAAGGATTAGATGTGAGGGACACGTGGACTGAGGTCAGATCTTAGGAGGCCTTAGAAGTCATGGTCATGGATAATTCTATGATCAATGAGAAGATATTGGAGTGTTTTAAGGAAGGTAACACTATAGTCTGAATTTCATTTACTAATCTCACTTACTGGGAAGTGTGGTTGATGGGGAAAATCAAAGGCATAAAATCAATGACTTTATAGAATTCTAGGAGAGTTTTACGGTCATTTAAAGCAGTGTAATTAAGTTGTCTTTGGCAAAAATTGCTTCCTATCTGAAGCCAGAACAAAGGGGAGTTGCTGATGACAGAATAGGCAGAGTGAAATATGCTTCTATTTAATAATACCAAGAATGCAAACAATGGAGTTTTGAAAAGTAAGAGAAACATGACAAGACTGAAGTTTTTAGGTTTCTATGGAAAACAACTGTGATATAGAAATTGAATGTTATCAAGTCATCATATAATCAAGTGTGAAATGCAGGTAATGACAAACATACATTGTTTTAGAAAGTTAGCAACGTAACAATCAATTTTTGAAAATATTCATATAAAGAGTACTTAAGTAAAAAGATAAATACTGGAAGAAATTGATATTTCTAAAAAATGACTCAAACTTTCTTATATTCTAAACGTAGTCTAAAATGAGAAAATTATATACAGTATATGTCATACACGCATGCACACACACATACACACATAACTAAATGCATGTACATAAATACATGTAATTAAAAATCTCATATAGAAGAAATAAAAGCAGAGGAAGTTTGGGTGTTAGAGTGAAATTATGGATGGAAATACTGAAGAAAATAAATATTTCAAATAGTTAACAATAAGTTAATTGTCAATTAGAAGAATAAAAATAGAATGTTCCCAACTCTGGCAAAAACCTAATAAATGAAAAAAAAAATGAAAAAGAATAAAGCAAATAAAAATATACAAAAATGAGATGCCAGAAAAATATTCTAAAATTATGCCAGTGAATGATTGTGAGTGGATTTAATCTACGTATTCAAATTCACCTTAGTTAAATGATATATTTTTTAAAGGCAAGCAATTTGATGTGATTAGTAATGAATATGTAGACAGAAGTATAACAGTACAACTAGAAAATTGAGATATTATTAATGGCACGTGAATGACCATGACCAAAGGTTTTGTATTTTTAGAGCAAACATTTGGGAATGAGTTATTCAATCTTTCTTTTTAAAAATTGTATACAGGGTCTGGCTCTGTCACCCAGGCTGGAGTTGTGCAGTGGCACAATCTTGGCTTACTCCAATCTCTTTCTGCAGGCTCAAACTGTCCTCCCACCTCAGCCTCCAGAGTAGCTGAGACTACAGGTATGCACCACCATAGTCAGCTCATTTTTGTATTTTTAGTAGAGATAGGTTTTGCCATGTTGCACACGCTGGTCTTGAGCTCCTGGGCTCAAAGTGATTTACCCAGCTCAGCTTCCCAAAGTGCTGGAATTACAGGCATGAGCCACTCTGCCTGGCCTGAGTTATTCAATTCTTCATTCCACAAGTACCATTATGTCATCAGGGGAAGATATGGACATTATTGTAAGCATATTACAATTGTCTTGGAATAATATAATGAGCAAAGTATTTGGGATGGAGGCAAAATATTTTATACTGGAGATAATGTAAGAAAAAAAAATCAACACCATGGGATTGTTTAAATTTTGGCAGTAAAATTGTGGATATTTACAAATCACTCATGTGTTTCTTGTTTAGATTAAGTGACATAACATTATATTGTTTAGTGATTCCAGAAAGACTATGGTGAAAATGGATGAGAGGGGCTGCAAGGGGAAATTAGAAGCGTATACTTGCCCAGACTGTATAGCACACAAATATATAAATATCCATTATCTAATGTAATTGCTATGCTTTGACTCAGAATAGAGATCACAGGTAGTGATTCAAATGTGAGAATTGTGGAATTCACCATTCTTTGTTTGCCCAGATGTATTTGTTCCAACATCCGTTCATAACAAAACTTTAGGGTGGGAAACATTGTTCCCTAAAGACACAGATCCACAACTATACTTCTTACATGCATATGACACAAGCCAGACTAATATAATAATCTCTGCTGGAACTTGGGGCACAAAGGTGGTAAATCATTCCCTTCACTTCTTAGAAAAATGAACTGAAGTTTCTGTTGCTGCAATCAGAGATCTTCTATTTCCATAAAATATATAAAATTCTTGTGACTAAGCTCTTCCTTTAGTTCTGTAAAGTATTTTCTTTTCTTTTTCTTAGCCATTTTTGCTTTCTTCAGTTGGGAAATAGAAAACTCAATAAATGATTGAAACTGGTTTCAAAGTGCAGGCAATAGGTGTTATTCTCTCTGGAATATATGATGCATTTGGAATTAAATATTGAGTTGCATTTCAGTGAATGGCAATGGACCATGGTTTAAGGAAGCTGATTTGACATTATTAAGTAAAACACACTGAGAAATATATAACCTCAAATATCAAGTGAAGAGTCTGGCTCCAGGTTAAAAATCTATTTGTGATTTTTGAGGCCTGACCACAGGCAATAACAAGGGCTTTATCTGGCAGGCTTCACAGGGAGAGCCGGCCTCCTCACGCCAGGGGAGTTGACATGCAGCCAGCTTATTGCAGTCTCTGATGGAAGTTGCAGCCAAGGACTCAGGCACTCCCTTACTTCCTCCCCGCTGCAAGTCATGCTCTTCCCATATTTGCATCGCTAGCTTGATGCCTCATTCCTCGGACTAGATTCCTTCATATTTGAGGTCGTAGGTAGACATCTTCCCAATGAAAGCAGAATGCATTCTTTGAACTACATAGATGGCTACAGATGAATTGTGTTCTGTAAGTGTACATGTACATGTCCTAAACATACACAGATACTCTACTTACAATGGGATTACATCTTGATAAGTTGAAAGTATTGTAAGTTGAAAATGCATTTAATACACCTAACCTACTGAACATCATAACTTAGCCTACCTTGCCTTAAGCATGCTCAGAATACTTTCCTTAGCCCTGAGTTGGGCAAAATCATCTAATATAAAGCCTATTTCACAATAAAATGTTGGCTGTCTCATGAAATTTATTAAATACTGTACTGAACGTGAGAAACAAACTGGTAGTTTGGGTACTCAAAGCACAGTTTCCACTGAATGCATATCACATTCACTCCACTGTAAAGTAAAAAAATCAGAAATAGAACCATTGTATCTCAGGGACCATCTGTACACACACCCTGCCCCCACAACACATGCGCGTGCGCGCACACACACACACACACTACAAATAATATTACACACAAAACACACAGGAAGAAAACTGCTTACTTGGGACCAATATGAAATTGTAAAATATTTCTGGAATTTAAAATTACTTGTACATAATTACTATATACTTCTGCTGCATGACCTTTCACACTTTCAGGGATGAGACACTGATTCACAAAAGTTCTAGAGCAATGATGAATATACTGTCAGCTTAGTCTGAGTGTCAAAAAGAGAGAGAGCTGCTTCACCTGATGTCATCCTTCTCCAGGGCTGCCAACATGTAATAATGGGTCAATGCAGGTTTCTACAGGCCCAGCCTAGCTGCCTCAACACAGGACTGCTGCAACTGCATTGTAGTTTCTCACTCTGTCCAATTCTACTCCCATCAATGACTATCATTTTCTAATATCAAGGAACTACCCAATAAACTTTCTGGAGGCCAATCATCTCAGAGACTCAGATCCAAGACAATTGTTGCCAGGAGTGGTTTGGGGAAGCAGTCTAAAGAATGGAGTCTGGGAACTGGGACACCTACTGGCTGGCTGTATCAGTGGTAGATAGAGCATGAAAAGTTCCAGGTATGTTGTCATGGTACTTTTTTTTTTTTTTTTTTTTAACCGGGACATCAGAGGAAGGGACTACATTGACAGTTACAATAATCCAAGTATTTGATTCGAAAAAATAAATTTTTGCGAAGTAGTAGTTGTAAGGATTATGGCATTGTACAATTGCCGCTGGGGTAAATTTACATACTGGAGAAAAACAATGAGATACTATTTAACAATAATTGAAAGTGAAGTGTGAAAGTAAAAGAGCTAGAGCTTCCTTGACTGTCATCTTCTGCAATCAGAGGGCAGAGGATCAGGTCCAGAATGTATTTTAATGATAAATTACTTAATAGGTAAAATGTACATTATTCAAGTGACAGTTACACTAAATACCAAGACTCAAAAAAATTTTTGAAAAGAGTCGGAAAGTTCTAAATAGATTGAAATTTCAACCTTGGAAACTCTGCTGTTCTAATCAGAGATCTGATTGACTGGATGGGTTAAGAATCTCTCTCTCTCTCTCTCTCTCTCCTCCCCCTCTCTCTCCTGTTCAGACAGAGAGGTGTTGGCATAGATGTGTGGCCATGTCATTTAATTTGAACAGCCACGCTTTAGTCACAACTGCATGTACTCTTTCATACTTATCACTTCATCAGTTTTTGAGCAGTTTGAAGGCTGCATGCCATGGCACATTGAAACACAGCTACTTCTGAGTACTCATGTGTTCTCTAAATTATATACTATGGCTTCTATCTATCTATGTACTCTCCAAATTAGGGATTAAACGATAAGACACATGCTAATTTTTATCAGATAAATATTTCTCTAGAACAATGGACAAAAAAATGTGTGTTGAGGACAGAGCCCAGAAAGCTCAGTGGCAGTGGTTCCCCAAATCATAAAACTTATTTCTGAAACTGGTTGTCACTTTCATTTTTCCTGCTTTATCTCCTTAATTTCATCACTATTAGTACAAGTCTAGGTGAAACAAGCTTGAAAGCATGCCATGCCCTCAAATTAAATCCACCTGTCTCCATCCATTTTAAGTATAACTTTTATAACCAGATTGTTTCTATGTTTCAATATCAAATATTTCTATTTTTAATAAGACAATTAAACTTTCATAACTATTTTACTTACTAATATTGATTCACTCTTTGAAAATAATATTTTTAAACACTATGTGTCTGAGTTTTACTATTTTCTGTCTTTTCTTAGTCTGGTTGGAGCTTGAGCTCCGGAGTCAGACTGCATGAATTCAAAAGATAGCTCTACCGCTTTTAATAATTGTGTGGGGAACAGATACCTATGCTCTCTGCATTTCATTTCCCCTATGCATAAAGTGGGGATAATAAAATTCATCTGCGGAAACTCTGTCATTCGTAGTGGAAGTACAGCAAACTTTCTCATATACTTTTGTGAATTTAAGCAGCAATATAAGGAAATTACAGATTTTAATTTTAATTTTGCTATGGGAAAACCACAAATAAATGTTTATATTTGTTGTATGGAACATAATTCAACAAATAGAACAATATTTTCATTTAAAAAGCCATTATTTTGTTTACCTTTTATTTGGAGATAGTAGATATTTAAATGTTTTCTAATAGCATATGTTTAGTATAGCTTTCGAATTTCCAGTTATGAGAACAACTTGTAGTCCTTTTAAGGGCATTCTGCCTACAACTGACGGTGATTGTAAAAGCTGCATTTACATTCATTTAGGACAGGATTCAAATACCAGATTCATCAATTCCAAACTAAGATGCTTTGGGCAAAGTTTCATAAACATTTTAAGCATTGATTTTTTTTCCTTTGAATTTTTTTTATGCATTGATATTTTGTCCTATTTTTTTTTTTTTTCACTGTTAAAATAGAAAAAAAGACACAACTCATTGAGCTACTTGTAGGAATAGTAAAAAATACAAATATCAGTTATAGTGCTTGACATGTAGTAAATATTCATAATATTGGTGCCAATATTCTAGATAACGATTTTCATGGATGAAATTAGTAGGTTGGTTGTGTTCTGTCAACATTTCTAACATTGCTCTATTGTTTTTATGTGTTTAATTTTGAAAACCAAGTTTTGACGACAGTCTATTTTTGTGTTATTATCTTTGATATTTTCCTTTCCAAATAGGAATTCTTATTTATCTTTATTGTTTTCCGTATCAATTGTCAATATATTTCTTTTTATCATTTTTCTGATGATCAATCAGTCCTTTCCGGATACATTCATCTTTACAGATAATGATATGTACATATCAGAAAGGGAATTTGACATGTTATTTAAAGGAACAATCAAACTGTTTTTCCTGTATATTCACGTTCAACACAGAACACTTCTGACAACAGATATGCAAGTTTTTCCCACACCAATCAATTCTCCAACACAGCTTGGTGTCCCACAAATCACTTCAATTCCAACACTATATACGTGGAGTTAGCAGCAGATCCCAGAAATTAAGGATTCAGTCTTAACAAGACTTTCCCCACTTCAGATGACAATTGGAAGTCCAGGCCTTCTGTAGCTCTGACCAGGGACTCCCACAACTCCCTTCTAAGATTTTATAATTTGCTAGAATGTCTCACAGAACTGAAGAAGCACTTTACTTATCATTTACTTGTTGATTAAAAAGGATATGATAAAAGATGCAGATGCATCCTTTTTGTACAGCCAGATGTGGAGGTACATACGGTGAGGTCAGTAGGGTCCTGAGCAAACAGCTTCTGTTGCTGGAGGTGGGGTGCACCACCCTCCCAGCACACGCATACACTCAGTGACCTGGAAGCTCAGCAAGCATCATCATTCAAAAATTTTTATAGAGCTTTCCTATTTTGCACACCACCCTTTTCCTGGAGGTCAGTAAGTGAGGCTGAAAGTTCCAACCCTCTCACTACTTGGTCTTGCTGGTGAGCAGTCCCATCCTGAGGCTATCATGGGCCCCTAACCTAATACATTTCATTAGCATAAACTTAGGTGTGATTAAAAGGGGCTAGTTAAGAATAACCACAGACACTCCTATGACTCAGGAAATTCCAAGGGTTTTAGGAAGTTCATGCCAGGAACCTAGGGACAAAAACTAAATTATTTCTTAATATACCACAGACTAACTTGTAGGAGAGTTTCCTATAGGTTTAAGACTCTTTGAAGTTTAGAAGTCTTTGAAGAGTTAAAGAGTTATCAATCATATGCTGCCAGTTTGCATTAAAAAAGCAGTGTATATAAACAATTTTCATCAAACATGCCTTCTTGATGAAATCAATTCCTTCCCCAAAGATTTGTACATTTATTATATTTATATTCCAGAAGATGTAATGTTAGATTCAGTGTCCTCTTCCCTTTTTTTTTTTTTTTTGGTTGTCATTAATACATTTTTACTTGAAAAACAAATAAGTATATTTTGGAATATATACTGTTTTCCAATCATTGCACTATGCGCTATTATTTTCTTTCAGTTGTAGGAACAGAATCAATAACAAATAGAAGATGCCAAGATGAGGAAACTCTGTATGGTTGCATCCCAGCACCACAGCAACAGGGAAACAGCTTTCTAATTTTCCATTTGGTTCATATGTTAAGTTTCTCTTCTAGAAAAGTGTTTCCAGTTCTATAATTTTGATGATTATAGATGAAAGCCAATGTGCACAATTTATTAATTTACATATGGCATCTTTTAAGAAAGCTAATGGTCACATATATGTCTATGCATGTTACAGACTATTTGCTTTTAGAGATTGTAAATTGTAGGTTAAATTAGAAAAGAAAAATGGAATATAAATTATATTGCCTAAATTATATACAATTTTATTCATTTAATGTATATATTGCTGAAAATAAGGCAAATATATTAAAGTATTCTTTTTCTTTTTCTCTCTTTCATTTCTTTCTTGCTGTATTTTCTTTTCTTGGTTTTCTGAGATGGTCAAGTTCTAGAATAATTTTTTAAATGTATTCAGTTAGGTTGTATACACATATACACACATATCAAATATTATATATGTGTGTATATGTATATAACTTAAGGGTATACATATATATATAAACTAAATATACATATGTATAATTTGATTATCACATCATTGACTTTAGCCTTTTGACTATAGTCTGTCAAATGCAATCATAACAGCAAATTCCTCTATATCTGATCTGTGTTTGCTAGGTTTCTTTTGGCACTAGCATTATGTGATGCTTCTATATCTGTTGATTAGTATTGACTTGTCCCTGAGTTGTGTGTAAAATTCTGTGAGCTTCCAGGGCTGTACACTTCATTTTAATCATGGCCTGACATTAATCTTTATGAGTGATAAAAATGTGTGCTCTTGGAAAGTAAATTGATTTGAGTGCATGCCAACTATTAGGTACTACACAAAATACTTAAAATCTCCAGCTAGTGTTTTTCAGATTTGATGTTATTTAAAAACATATATACTGATATAGTTTAGCCGTGTGCCCACCCACATCTCATCTTGAATTGTAGCTCTCATCATCCCCATATGTGGTGGAAGGACCTGGTAGGAGGTAATTGAATCGTGGGGGCGGTTACCTCCATGCTGTTCTTGTGATAGTGAGTGAGTTTTCACAGATCTAATGGTTTTATAAGGAGCTCTTCTTCCCCTTCACACTATGCTTCTTGCTGCTGCCATGTGAAGAAGGACATATTTGCTTCCCCTTCCGCTGTGACTGTCTAAGTTTCCTGCGGTCTGTCCAGCCACACTGAACTGTGAGTCAGTTAAACCACTTTCCTTTATAAATTACCAAATCTCACGCGTGTCTTTATCAGGAGCATGAGAACAGGCTAATACATATATGTTGCTGTGTTGAGACATTTTTAGCACTAATAAAAGTAATGTTAAATGAGTTTAAATTAACTTTTTAGGTTGAGAAGTGACATGTTTTTTATATGAGAAGACACCTTGTCATGCGTAAGTAAGTGTTTAAATAAGGCTTGGGTTGACATTTTATATTTTGGGCAGACTTTGAATTGAAACTTTACTTTCCATAATGCTGAGACACTCTATACAGAAGGTTATATAATTAATAGTAAGTACTTTTTTTAATATCCAGGTAAACATTGAAGAAGAAATACAATTGTAATTTACAGAAATGAAAATTTCTTTTAACTCTTTCAGTTGTTTAGCTTTTTTAGTTCTCTTTTAAAAACAAACTTAAAGAAGAGGGAATAGGTGATAAAAAATAAAAAAAAAATACTGTCCCAACTACTCGGGAGGCTGACAGGAGAATGGTGTGAACTCGGGAGGCGGAGCTTGCAGTGAGCCGAGATTGCGCCACTGCACTCCAGCCTGGGCAACAAAGCGAGACTCCGTCTCAAATAACAACAACAACAACTATGTTTTTGTGTAAAAACCCCACACCACAAAACTAAGGATGAATAATATGATGGCTTATGAATAAAACAATTTCTCATCTAACAAGAAATTCATAGTATGGTAGCCTGGAGCAGTTTTTAGCATTTCTGATGGTATTAGATTTAGAGATCCAGTGTCACATTCTTTCTCTCAGACATCCTTTGTGAAGCCAGTGGCCTTGGCTTCACAAAATACTGACTAACAAGCATCAGGCCAAGGTTGCAAGTAAAAATTAGGGAAGGCTAAAGGGCAACAAAAAATAAAAAACCCTTACACCAATGAGTCCACTTACACTTTCAAAGAGTTATAGTGGAAGCATTATCAAACAAGTTTGATATGTCATTCATAGCAATTCTAGCCTTAAAAAACTTGTGAAATGTGGTAGTTTATCTGGGAAATTTGTCATTATATATAAAATATGAAATTTTTAATAATGCAGAGGCAGGTAGTGGATATTTGGTGAGCAATAATCATCACACATCTCAAAATTTGAGACATACAGAAGGGTAGTGTAAGATTGTATGTTGACCGGGCACGGTGGCTCATGCCTGTAATCACAGCACTTTAGGAGGCCAAGGAGGGTGGATCACGAAGTCAGGAGTTTGAGAACAGCCTGGCCAATATGTTGAAACCCCGTCTCTACTAAAAAAATACAAAAATTAGTCGGTTGTGGTTGCATGCACATGTAGTCCCAGCTGCTCGGGAGGCTGAAGCAGAAGAATCACTTGAACCCGGGAGGCAGAGGTGGCAGTGAGCTGAGATTGCACCACTGCACTCCAGCCTGGGCAACAGAGAGAGACTCCATCTCAAAAAAAAAAAAAAAAAATTTGTATGTAAAAATTTGATAGATTGTTTAGGATTGTACCAGTTTATGATGTCAAGCTTCATCATAAACACCAAGGAGCCTGCAATATTGCAGCAACCTTAATAGGAAGAAGTCCCAGTCAGGTAGTCTGAGCTCTAACTTTAAAGTATGTTTAAATTGAGGAGCATGAGAAGTTATTTTTTTAATGTGTAAATTTATATTACACAAATATCCCTATTGTTTAAATGTCAAGAATAATTACACGTTTAGTTATTTAATATGAAAGGATTATTACCAGTACTTCTAATGTCAGTTTTTGTGTATTCATGTATATGGTATTTGTGTATATGTGTATTCATATATACAGGTCCTGCAAATTTTATAGACCTATATGATTTCATGAATTTGCTTACATTTCTTAAGAGCACAACAATAATTTTTAAAAGTAGGATTACAGGTCAAGTGTAAGATTTAACACAAAAACAAATGTAATCAATAAACATTTAGTAATAGGTATAATAATGTCTGTACTGTATGTGAAAAACTTTTTCCCTCATAGTCTCTCTTCTTCTATAAAATCTCACTTGCTCTCAGAATAAAACTCTATCAGGATTGTTATCTTGATTTCACAAAAGTTTTATTATTAGCAACCAGCAAATAACCTCAGTAGATTCAAGGCCTTAATAGAAATATTTTTATAAAGTAATAATTTTAAAGAGTATTTTAATAGCAATTTCAAGTAGTAATTCACAAAGAGAGAGAGTAAGGAACGAAGAAAGAAAGGGAGAAAGACAGGCAAGCAGGCTGGAGAGGTTGAATAGAGGGAGGAAGAAAAGGAAGAAGACAAGAAGATAGATTCATTAATATTCCTTTTTGCAAAATATTTTTGAGCTCTAATATTAGCCAGGTGCATATCTATGTAATATGGTTCTGGCTGTAAGGATTATTTTTAAGTATTAGAATTAATGAAGTTAGCATTCAAATGAATTGAGAAAATGAACAAATAAGCCAATAAATGTATGAGATATCAGAAGTTGGTATTATAATAAGGAAAAAACTCAGGGTAAGGAAACAGTGATAGCATTCTTCTTTCTTTTTTTTCTTTTTCAAAGGGAGCATGTGATACATCTTCTGCCAATCTGAAAATTAGTGTAGAAGAGAAAATAGTGCTGGAGTAAAACAGTAGGTATTTGGGGGAAGAGCAGCTGCAAATTCTCTGTGGTGATAATATATTCCGAGAATGGCACAGCTGGAGGGTTGGTGGAGCTAATGGAAGAAGACAGAAGGGTAGGGAGAAGGTGTAAGAAGGAAGGCCAGAGGATGGAGCAGAGTTCACACAGGCCGCAGTCACATCTCTGGATTTCAATCTGGGTCAAATATGGAGTAAATCATGGTATTTGAACTGTCATGACCCGTCTCTCTTTCTGATAGCTTTGTGGAGAAGAAAGTGAAGAGGAGAATTCTATGTTTATATATAATTTTTACCATTTTTCTGTGTGCTATTTATCACCATTTTAAATTTTTTGCTTATGTCTATATCTCATATCTATTAACAAGTAATAAATATTAAAATAGTTTATACACATATGTGTACAAATGCATACACATCCACATTGATATTAACGATTTCTTCTTGACTATTTCTGGGATTTACAAGTTTTAAAAAATACTTATTATTTTTATTTACAAATGTTTCCCTCTAGTTTGTCTTATATTTTGTCATTACATGCTAGTTCAATTTTGGATAGATAATTTAAGACTGTATGTTAAGTATACTTCTCTTTTTAAAATAAATCAATTTTAGAGGCATATTAAACTACACAGATATATCATTAATGATAATACACTATAACTTGTAAATTTTGGTGTTTAAGTTACAAGGTTTCTTTTATTCTATATATTTTCTTGTACAGTTTTATTTTCTATTTCTATAGTATATATTTTATTACTTTTCAGTCTACATAATTAGCATGCTTTGCATCTTTGCTTACTTTTAAAAGACACTTAATTATCATTAAGCAATAGTTATTAATGCTTCTCAGATTAATTATGTAGTCCTGCTGACTTTTCTGCTTCCAAACAGAGAGCTCTTTCTAGTATATTTTTGTTTGGAAGGTCCATACGATAAGTTCTATTCAATAAGATGCTAGCAGAAATTTGACATTGTTGCCAGGTGAATGATGGTATTATGTTATCCAGAAGTCTATATTTCATTCTGTCATGGCAACCAGCAATGTTTATGATAGTTCCTATGATACTGATATGGAACTGTGAAGGTCTACAATGACTATTTCCCCATTTCCTCAATCAGCCCTACAGGGTCATAACTATGAGTTGTAAATTATCCATTGTTGTTTTAAACCATCAAATATTTGAGTATGTAGCATCATCAATTTCCTTCTGAATAATATAAAAATTGCTACCTAGAATCAGGATGCATCTATAAGAAAAATCATAAAATATGAATCACTTTCAGATGAGAAATTTGTTGGAAAAAAGAAAATTATTATAAGAGGACACATGATTTCCACTATAAAGAAGCAAAATATGTAGTACTCAGATACGTTATTAAAAAACTGAATTTTACTGTTATGGGTTGGCTCCAATTGTCTGTGTTTGAAAAGGTATTATAAGAAAAATAAGATTGTAAAATGGTTGGCTAATTTGAAATTAGAAATGGAAAGAAATAGAAGCACTTCACCGATTTAGTAATTTGTATGACATGAATAAATTATTGCTTCTCAATCCCAAACAGTCATCCAATTAGCAAAGTCTTTCATCAGCAAGGCAGATTAAAACTCAGCTTGCAGCTAAGACAAAATCGTGGGGTATGGCTGTCACATCCATAACTAGAAACCAAGAAAAGAGATTAAATCATTACCAAGTAAAGCCCTTTAATTGAACTGAAGACTCAAAGCAAATTTGCTAAGTGTTTTGTGATTCCACAGAAGCTAGAGCTTAGGCTTAAATTACTTCCCTTTAAGGAGAGACAAGAGGGGGAGAAAATGGTGGGAGAGAGAGAAAGAGAAAGAGAGAGAGAGAGAGAGAGAGAGAGAGTCAACCTTGGAGGCTATTAGCAAAAAAAAAAAAAAAACCCCAAAAAACCCCCCAAAAAAACCACAAGAGAGAGAGAAACCTAAGAACATGGCTACAAAAAACAAAAACAAACGAACATGAATAACAAATCCTGAAAATGTGACATCAGGGTTCCATTCCGGAGAGGGAGCCTGAGAAACGGCTACCACATCTAAGGAAGGCAGCAGGCGTGCAAATTATTGATAATTATTCTTATTGATAAGAATAAAATAGAAAAGAAAAACACCGTTATTTGCTTTTGACATAATTTCATTGAAAAATAATCACCAACTTAGAACACAATATATCTGTCCCATTCAGACTTAAAATGACCCTTGGGACAAAAAAGAGGCTGAGGAAAGTGCTCAGCTACCAAAAGCCATTATTTCCTAGTAGTCAGTTCGGAAGGTACAAAGAACTTTAATAAAGAATAACTTTTTAGAAGGTCGAGAGATAAGAACTAGAGGTTACAGACTGCAGTGGATTTGAGTACTGACTTATAGAGATTGAGAATCCCAGAATAGAAGGTTCCATTCCTGACCTCGAGGCATAAGGACATGAACATTTTTATCTTTGGATATAGTAGAACTTCAGTAGAAGTCAAGGTCTCTTCTGTATCTCCTTCCAACTTTTTTTTTCCATTTTATCAATACATTTTTCATGAATCAATTGTATTTAAAGAACAGTTTAGGTTAACAGACTTAATAAGCAAAAATATAGTTTTCATATACCTTCTTCCATATAGACAGTTTCACCTGTTACTAACATCTTGCATTTGTATGCTAGATTTGTTGCAATTAATAGACCAATATTGTTTTTAACTAAAGTCTATTATTATTAAGTAAAATCCATAGAATAGTGTTCACTCTCTGCATTGTACAGTTCTGCGAGTTTTGACAAATGCACGATACCATGCATCCATCATTACAATATCTTAAAGAGAAGTTTTCCTCCCTAAAAATCTTGTGTACTCTATTTACTCACCTCAAACTTATTCACTTCACATTTTTGGAAACCACTTATCTTTTTACTGTCTCTATAATTTTGTCTTTTCCAGAATATACGTTTAGAATTAGAAAGTATGTGAGTTTTTAAAAATATCATGTTTTTTTTTTTTCTATTGGCCACTGTTAATTGGATGGGTGAAGGACAGATAATTCCTCATAGCTCATGCATTCCCAGATCTTTAGAAGCTACATTTGGTACATGTTTTAGCCGAAGATTTGAGGACTTTGTACTTGATGCCATGATTGAAAATCTTGCCATTTGGTGAACTGGAGGGCATCATGTCTTGCTTCGGTCTAATAACATATAAGTCACTTGCATAACTTCTTGCTGTAACTTTTAAGTGCTTGTGTATAAATCACCACGCATGACTGCATTCTGACAAGATGACTTCTAATGCTTGGCAATTTATTTCCCTGTTGACCTGGATCACTGTACTCATACTGAGTAGAAACGTCAACAACTGACTTGCAATAACAAGTAATGAGGGGAGGATGGAGCCAAACTTGTTTCAATGAGGTTTTAATTTTTGATACTCCCCTTAGTTTAACCCAGTCTTTTTACCAATATACTCATATATTTGAATGGTAGTTTGCCTAGGTAACAACATTATAACCATTTAGAGACAATGTGTTCTTTCACTTGTTAAAGTGAGATTTTCTGCCATTATAAAGACAGCACTCGTAGGTTACAGATTACGAAACAATTTAAACTTTACTTTCTTCATTGTGAAAATCAGAAATTTGCATAAGTATATTTTAAGGTGTCACGGTTTTTTCATCATTCTTATTTAGAAAAATGTCAAATTCAATCATGATATATTTCTTCTTCCACAATTAAAAGAATAATGTATTTTTTAGTTTCCGCACTATTTTTTAAAAAAAATTTGACTATTACCTTTTCAGGATATGTCTTTCATATTAAGAGTTTCTTATGTTTGTTTCTCTCAAAAATTCTGTTTTAGTGTTTCTTGCATTGATACGGTTTTACATTTCTGAGGCTGTTCCAATTTCACTTTCAAAGTTTTATTTTTTTCTAAAGCCTACATGGAACAGCCTCAGAAATATACTATTCATTGTATTCTAGTTAACTACTTATTTTTATTTTGTTTGCAATTCTTTAATCCTTTGATTTTTTCCTACTATTTAAAAATCTCTCCAAGAATCCAAATTTCACGTTTCAAAAATTTTCTTACATTTACTGCAGACTTAGTCACACTCTCCGTCTCTTAGTACCAGTTGTTTAACTTGTTCATGTTATTATTGTTCCAATATATTTTTCTTTTTAAAATTCCTTTTTCAGGCTGCGTGCTGTGGCTCACGCCTGTAATCCCAGCACTTTGGGAGGCTGTGGCGGGCAGATCAGGAGGTCAGGAGATCGAGACCTTCCTGGCTAACACGGTGAAACCCCGTCTCTACTAAAAATAAAAAAATTAGCCGGGCGTAGTGGCGAGAGCCTGTAGTCCCAGCTACTCAGGAGGCTGAGGCAGGAGAATGGCGTGAACCCAGGAGGCAGAGGTTGCAGTGAGCTGAGATAGGGCCACTGCACTCCAGCCTGGGCAACAGAATAAGAGTCCGTCTAAAAAAAAAAAAAAAAAATCCTTTCTGAGTTTTTCAAAATTAAAAAGTGGCTGATCTTGTTTAGTTTTATCTCCTTACTATAAATCAAATTGTATAACAAATAGAATAAATGACTGTCATAGGTTTCTTCACTAAATATGCACATTTTTGTGTGTATAAATAATTTTCTTAAAGTAGGGTTTAAATTGCAGGGCAAATAATTTTGCTAGATTGGCTTTTATCTAAATAAAATGAACAATTAGGAGGTAGGTAATACACAAATCTTTAAGTATAAACCTGAACGTTTAAGAACATTTTCAATTATTTTAAATTTCTGGTTGAAACATCCATTACTTTCAGGATTTAAAAAATAGTCTCTTTGTACTGTATTCCACAGTTACTCTTACTATGAATTCTGCCTAATTTTAATCCTTTATTAAATTCTTATTTTCCTGGGTACATCGTTATTTTGCTTAGAGAATGTTTAATCATTAATTTTAACTCAAAGAACCTAACAAGATCTTTAATTAACATTTTGAGCAAGGTCACTATGTATAGCCCAAATGAACGGAAGCTTTTGCTTTAAATAATTATTTCAAGGACTGGCCTGTTTCTCAACTACGTTTCCTGTAATTATTTATTCTTTGCAGTGAGGCATTCTGGGGTCTCATGGTGAAGAATGATCTTACCTTTGTAACAGCTCTGTGATTTGCCAGTCCCCGGTTATTACATATTCTATTGTGATTGCTCTATTCTGCACTTCACAGAGTTTCAAAATTTTATACAATTTTTCTTTATTTATGTTTGAGACAGAGTCTTGCTCTGTCCCCCAGGCTGGAGTGTAAAGGCATGATCACGGCTCATCCAATTATTTTTTGAAGTGTTGCCCTTTTCTGTTTTTCAGAGCTCTTCTAGATTTCTCCTATTTGTTTCTCACCATTTCTATTATTTTTATTGAGGAAAAGCAATGTAAGTGCTCACCAACTGGCTCTATTCTACTATAGAATTTTAATGACTTTGGATATCGATGCTAACAATATTGAAATAAGTTGAAAGACCCTTTAGTGTAATTGGGCTATATTTTCCTCCACCTACCCCCCAGGATAACTCACCTTCAGCTAGCTATCTTTAGAATCTTAAAATCAAAGCTATGTGCAAGGACCCAGTGTTAGAAGCTCCACATAATATGATGATCAAAGCACAAAAGTTCAATTTCAAGAGACAGGACTTAAGTCTTATTAATTTAATGGAGGTTTAAGGTGCGGTGTTTCATGCTTCCTCAGAGAAATCAGAATTACAATTAAAATTTATCATTTTTTCATCTATTTGCATTTCTGGAGGATCTTAAACACCTAGTAGAGACCGTATACACTAAATCCAGATGTATAAGCTCCTGAAAACTCTAAAACTATGAAAGATTCCCTTTTTTCCTGCATTCATGCCACTCCCCATGTGAGTGCTCTATTTCCTCCATTGTTCCCATTACCCTTGATAAAACCCTATATGTGCATGAACATTATGTTTGGCCAGTCTCTATTAACTGCCAATAACTGGGTGAATAGGACAAGACTTGTACTGACAATTTTTTCAGAAGGACTCTATGTGTGGAGGTCTAGTTCCCCAGAAAACTTCAAGTAAAAAATATGCAGACAGTTATAGAAATGGCAGATATCACCATAAAGATGAAAAGCACATACATATGTTCATTAGAGCAATAATTATAATGAAACCTCAGAATTAAATGGACAGGGAAAATAGTAAGCTGAAGGTAGAGTAGTGGTGATAGGAACAAAGAATGAAATAGCAAATAAAGGAATGACCCCAGATGGTTATTCTTGAAAGTCAAAATTATAGGTCAGAGAGTTAGTACTAAGGTTGAAACAAAATTGGAATACAAAAGCCCAGTTTTATTAACTATCTGGACTATGAGTAAATTACTAAATGTCTCTGAAATTGTTTAAACTACAATTACAAATATGTCTAATTCAATGTCCTTTGACAAAAATCAATAAAGATTAAGAACAAGGCCGGGTGCAGTGGCTCAAGCCTGTAATCCCAGCACTTTGGGAGGCCGAGACGGGCGGATCACGAGGTCAGGAGATCGAGAGCATCCTGACTAACACGGTGAAACCCCGTCTCTACTAAAAAATACAAAAAACTAGCCGGGCGAGGTGGCGGACGCCTGTAGTCCCAGCTACTCGGGAGGCTGAGGCAGGAGAATGGCGTAAACCCGGGAGGCGGAGCTTGCAGTGAGCTGAGATCTGGCCACTGCACTCCATCCTGGGCGACAGAGGGAGACTCCGTTTCAAAAAAAAAAAAAAAAAAAAGATTAAGAACAAATATGTCTTGGGTACTATGAAGGTAAAACTTTTGTGAAATCCCTTGCAAAAAAATTGTTGCGTAAGAGATATGACCAACTGGTTGGATTATTTCAGTATAACTAAATCAGAACTTTTGGAAACCTTTTAATTCCAAAAATTACTTCTATGCATCCAAGTTATTTTCCACCATTGACACTTTTAAATATAAAATCTTTACTGACAACTAGATTTTTATTTGATCTCTAGTTTCTTAGGGTTAATAAAACATCTTTACTATGTCATTCAAAACAATTGCATACACCATGCAGAATAAACTCTAAATCAAATGGCAGGACCCGCTAGCCTTATCAAAAATCTGATAACTTTGACTGACATTAGTAGCAGTCACCATTTAACTAGGTCAGGTTCTAAAAGAAAATAAAGTGGAAACAAAAATTGTTCAATTTTTTTATGTCAATTGAAATATTAAGTTTGATCGACAGAGGCAGCAAATTCAGAGTAATGTAATAAATGGAATTGTCTAACATGACCCAGAGCGCTCACTCTAAGTTGCCTGGAAAATAAGCCATCAGTAGTAAGGGAATGCCGCCTCCTCCCAGCAGGAACTGCACCTAAAATAATCTCGCATAGGATTTTTGGTTAACCCCCATTATTTATGCCACTCACCCTCAGTGGAGCTCTCAGATCACAATGTTGCTCCCAGTCTCCAGGGACAGATCAGTTGATGTTTTCAGACAACTTTTAAACAATTGGCACCTTATAGTTAGAGTGCTGGGTGTCAGACATTAGTTTTTACACCTCTTAGCAAAATTGTTTCCTAGTTTGAGCCATAAACAATATGGAATGTATGGGACAATATGGGTGGGGAGTGGTCCCATCACTAGAATCAACATCCAAACCTTAAGTCTACCTCTCCTCTGGCTCTAAGATATGGAAGAATTTTGTCCTTACTCCTTTCTTTAGTGACCATCAATTTGTGAGTTTTCTTTCCTCAGTAAAGCTCCTTCATTAACCAATGACATGTCTCAGTTGAAGTCTATCCCAAACCTTAGCGCATAGCATATGAAGGCTCATAGGGATAATAACAACACTCAATGCACACACACAGACACACACACACACACACACAAACACACAATTTAGGTGGTTATATTTTGATGCATGCATGAGTACTTTGGGATATTTTCTTGAACTCAACATAATAGTTGAGATTGAATTTTCCTTTTTGCCATGACATGTGCAGAAAAGAAAGGAGACAGATATATGAACCAATAAATTATGAAAATTCTTTACCTTCTCCACAGAAACACATAAATGAAAAAGTAGAAGCTTGTTATTTGGACCTTTTCAAATATCCACGATTCAGACTTTGAAGATTAAAATATCACATCAGTATATTTATATCAATCCATATACTCACCTACTATATATATATACATTTATAGTAAATAAATACTATATAAATAGCAAATGCATATACACACATATGTACATATATGCACATATATACCCAAATATAAAGTTTTATGTATAATCTTTCAAAGTGACATATGTATTTTTAAATATTTTTGAATTTATATGTATAAACTTATATGAAATATATTTCTGGTAGTTTCATATTACATTGCATTTCAATATTAATATTGTTAATTTATTTTAGCGACTGTCTATAGTATAAGGTTATGCTAACACAGTTGTATTGAATAATATTTAATTCAAATTAAGCTGATTTTAGATCTATTTATTACTTGTTTCCAAACAGAATTTTCACGACAAAACTGTGGCTATTCCTCATATGATTTCTGAACTAATTTGAACATTCTTTAATATAAATACTAATAAGTGGATAAAATATATTTTAAAAAGCATCAAAAAAGAGAGTATTAGTTAAAGAGTACAAGGTTTCAGTTAGACTGGAAGAAAAGGTTTTCATGATTTATTCCTCTGCATGTTGAATACAGTTAGTAGTAATGTATTATGTATTTTTAAATTACTAAAATGATATATTTATAAGGTTCTCACCACAAAAAATAAGTTGCTGAGGTGATAGATATGTAATTAGCTTGACTGAATCTTTCTACAATGTGTACATAGATGAAAACACCACATTTTACCCTGTAAATATACACATGATTATTTGTCAATTAAAAATAAATAAGTAAGCAAATAATTAAATAAGAGACTTGTGCTAATAACAATATTTATTCTTGTTGAATCTGGGCTTAAAATTTTGACTTAAAGACATTCAAATATAGGTTTTAAACATCTGAGATTTACATATTATAGTAAACTAAACAAATTACTGACAAAAACATTCCTGGGTTATATTCCTGATGATATAGGAAACTTAAAATTATTTTCTTAATTTACTTATGACTGAAACATGCAGTAAACTTTTAGATATGCTGAATGTAAGATTTTCAACAGTGTACTATTTTTCAGAAACACACATTCTGTAAGTGAAATTGATATCTTATTGAGTCTGGGGTTTTATTATATGGCTTCTTCATGAGTCTCCATGCCTTATAATAAGGGTTTATTAATTCATATGAGTAATAATTCAAGAATTCACGTTACATGTTTATTTCTAAGCACATGTTTCTAGCAAATCCTCTTAAATGAAGTGTTTGAAGTTGGAAAGTTGAAGTGTTGCTTAAATAACTTAGTTAAAATAAGTACACTGACATCTTTAAATTAATAGAATTTGGCAATCCAAGTGTTTACTTTGTATTATGTTAAATATAAGCTGAAACCCAGAAAGTTTATGTGATTTGTGATGTTAGACACAACTTAAATCCAGAGTTTTCACTTCTCAGAGTTCTTGTGTGTGTGTTTCAATAAAACTTTATTTACAAAACAGGTTGGGGGGCTTTAAAATGTTAGTAAAGTGATATTTCAAAATGTAAATGCCCTCAGTAATAGAGTAAACCGGACTACATGTATAAATTGTGTCTTATGTTGTCTTTTGATAGGTTTTTGAAAATAAATAATTTTGTACATTATCTGGATTATTATGCGAACTGTGGGAAAAAGCTCCTCTTCTACATTCAAGTCAAAGCTTAAGTTTCATAAATTCTTGGCCGACAAAAGTAACAACAGGTATATTCTCAGTTAGAAAGTGAGATAACTTGTCTTATTTCAAGACGGAAAAGCATTCGTGACAATATCCCATATCCATGCTTTTCACACAGGTGAGGAATTGTCAACTCTACGGATATTCTACCACTCTAATATAAATAATTAAAGCTTAAATCTTTCATGTCAAGGGTATTGTTCATTCCTTTGGTTGGGTATTTTTTAAATTCTATATTTTACTTGGTAGATATACTGGACCAGATGGTGATGTCAGTGAAAATGGTGAAGTAAGAAGTTCTAGCATTCTGTGATCAATAAAATCAATGTGAAAACTAGCAAAATTGTCAGAAACAATGTTTTCAGAGCTATTAAAATTAATCAAAGATTTTTTATAATAGACGGAGAATTTCCTCTAGAGAAATTGCAGAATCTTGGTAAGAACTGTGAGATTTGTGGTATTTTGGCTTGCCCTATATTCATTCCACTTACTCTGTTTCTGTTGTAGGCTTGAACAACCAGCGACCTGCAAACATGGTGAAAATCCTTATCCTGGCAACCATGGGAGGTGGCAAAACAAGGTTCAATTACATACAATAGGACTGCTATTATTTTGCTTGTCTGTTGGGTCCCTGGAAGATCTCATTTGCAAAACTGTCATTATTTGCTTTGGTTTGGAAGAAATCCAGTACAAAAAGCCATTTTTCCAGGGGCATTTGTAAAAAAAAAAAAAAAGTGTATGTGTATATGTGTGTGTGTGTGTGTATAGATAGATGGATACATACATACATACATACATATATAGATAGAGGCAATTGTTTAACTTTGCAGCTTGCTGATGATGTAGACAACAGTTGGAGCAAACAGTAGACTAACTAAAAGGCTAAAAAGTAAAATCTGGAGGATGAGATGTCTATAGAAATTTTGAAAAACTCTGATGTATTCCTGGGAATCTATATGGCCACATGCATGCACGGGACTGAGTACATGCCCAAGGCTCTCTGTCCATGCTTATAACAGACCTAGGAAAACAGTAAGCTCTCACCTCTGGCTTACCTTGAGCCTTCATATAAGCAGGAAATGTGGGCTAAGGCAGAATTGTCAAACATTTAACCGAGTGTTGAAGGCAAGCTTGAAGACACACACAAAGCACCTCAGCAAAGTTTAGGAGAATATTGGTTCTACACATTTAACCAAATTTCTGTCCAATAATTTACAATCCACTAAGCTACTAAGCATAGATGTAAGTGATCACATGTAAAAAAATAACATAGTCTTTGCAGAATTATTCAGTAATCAAAAAAAAAAAAAAAGCAAAAGTAAAACCAAAAAGAAAAAAAACCAACAACCACCACCACCAACATTTTTAAGGGCATATGAAGAAGACCTAAATAGGCCAGGCACGGTGGTTCATGCCTGTAATTCCAGCACTTTGAGAGGCCAAGGCAAGAGGATTTCTTGAGGCCAGGAGTTTTAAACAATCCTGTGCAACATAGTGAGACCCAGTCTTTATATAAAAAAAAAAAAATTAAAAAGATAATTAGTCAGGGCTGGTGGCACGTACTTGTAGTCCTAATCATGAGGGGGCTGGGGGAGGAGGATCACTGGAGCTCAGAAGTTTGAGGTTATAGTGAGCTGGAGAAGCACCACTGCACTCCAGCCTGAGTGACAGAGTAAGACCCTGTCTTTAGCAAACAAACAAATAAAAGACCTAAATCAACGGAAAGGATTACAATTTTATGAATTAGAAGTCTTAATATTTTAAGATGGTTAAACTTCTTTGATCTATATATTTGTTGCAATTCTATTAACATTCCCGATTTTTTTATAGGAATTGAGAAGCAGATTTTTAAATTTATATGGCAATGCAAAGGACCTAAGCAGCCAACACAATTTTATTTTTTTAGAATAGAGTTGGAGAACTCATATTTCCTGATTTCAGAATTTACTACAGACCTACAGCAACCAATATAGTATAGTACTGGTAGAACGATAAATAAATCAATTGAATAGAAATAAGAGTCCAGAATATTCTCTAAATATTTATTGAAAATTAATTTTTGACAGGATGTCAAAACAATTCAATAGAGGAAGAATAGTTCTTTAAAATGGTTTGGTACAACTGAATGTCCCCATACAAAAAATTAAAACTGGACTTTTATTTCACACCATATATGGAAATTAATTTTAAAAAGACCAGCAACCTAAATATGTGCTAGAACCAGAAAGTCTTAGAAGAATACATAAAGAACAATCTTTATGATCTTGGATATAACATTAGATGCTCACATATGATACATAAAGTAAAATTAACAACAAGAAAAACAGAAAAACTGAATTTCATCTTATGGTGTTTTGAAATTGTGATGTCTTCATTTAATTCCAATTAATAAGAGTGGGATTACTAGGTTATATGGTAAATATATGATGAAACACATTTTTGTAATGTAAGTATACGACTATGCATTAGGTATATAATTATATGTAAATTCATTTGTTTTCTTAAGTGATTTTACAATTTTGTGTGTCCACCAGTATTATATAAAAATCCCAGACGCTCTGAATCCAGACCAGCACTGTGTATTTTTACTTCTTAGCTGTCGTTTTGCTTCTACTATGTACAGTGTGAGGACATGATTTTGATTTTATTTTGTTTTATAACATGCTCTTATGGTAACATTGGTTACTTTTCAATATTGCAATCTGAGATAAGCCACAATTGATCACACTATAAGTTTGTTAATATATGTTTCTGAATTTGATTTAAAAATATTTTGTTAATAATTATTTTGTGACTGTATTCAAGAAAGGTATTGCTCTATAGATTTTAAAATATATGGACAGGTATTACCTTTATCTGGTTTTGGTATCATGATAATATTGGATTTTTTAAAATGAGATGGAAATATTTTGCTTTTCTTTTACTTTTGGAAGAGTTTATATAAACTGGTATGATTTGTTCCTACATGATTGGTATATATTGCTAGTGAAGTCATTTGTACCCGGGATTTTTATCATTCTACAATATTATACTTTTCTGCTCTAATAAAAACATGTATGTAACAAATATCTCTTTAAGCATTGCTTTGTCTGTATCCCCAAACTATTATATCATATATTCATTTTCATTTAATTCTAAATATTTGTCATTTTATTTCTCTCAAGGTTTTCTCTGGAGCTTTTGATATATTTAGAGGTATACTGATTAATATCTAATTAATAATTTTACAACTATATTATATGATTGATTTTTAATTCAGTCATGATCCAAAAGTATAGTTTGTAGATTTCTATTATAATGAATTATTTGAGATTTTATATACCAGAATATAAATTATATTGATAAGTATTCCACACACACTTGAAAGGGAGTTATATTCTGGTATTTACTAGGGTGTGCTGCCTATATCAGTAAGGACAAGTTTTTAACAGTGTTTTTCAAACACTTTTTACCAATTCTCAGTCTATATATTGCAGCAATTACTGAGAGAGGCTTGTTTAATTTTCTAAATATAAATGTGGATATTTATATTTCACATTTTGCTCTTATTAGTTTTTATCTTATAATATTTTAAGATTGTGATGTCTTTTCTTTTTGGTGATATTTTATGTACCAAATTCTACTTCGATATTAATATAGTCAAGTAATTTTTCTACAAATTTGTCTTTGAATGGCGTAGGTATTTTAATTCTTTTGCTTTAAACCTATCACATCTTTATATAAAAATAGTTTTATGGGTAAAAAATTAAAGTTATACAAAGTGACTAAGTTCTGGAGATGTGTTGTATAACATAGTTCCTATAGTTAATAATGTATACTTAAAATTCTTTAAAAAGAATGGGTCTCATCTTAAATGTTCTTACCACAAACAAAGAAAGCAAAATAGAAAATACAATTGCTCAGAGAGGCCAGTCTTTTTGTTCTAGTCAGATCTTTTACTGATTAGAAGAGGTTCTGCCACATGAAAGGCAGTCTGCTTATTCAAATGTCACCAATTTAAATGTTAATCTTGTCAAAAGAAACCCTCCATGCTGACACAAAATTAATCACCACATCTGCTTTCTCGTCTGCCAGAGATTATTGAGTTTCTTTTACTTTTTCCTCAAACTTTATTATTTATTTGTTTTTACTTAAGATAATTTTGTTTCATTTATTCTCAACCATACAGACTTTTTATTCTGCTATATGTAATGTACTGTTTAGTTTAGCCAGTGAAATTAGATTTTCCATAATGAAATTTCTAAGAGTAGAATCTCCAAATTCATAGAAAAAAATAACTTTGATAACTTTGGAGATTATATTCTAAATTGAAAGTAAATTATACTGTAGGTATGTAAGAATAGAAAGGACACAATATGTTTATATGAATATGAAATAAATTGTTTTTCAGCCATCTGCTGCACCACTTACCTTTTTTCCAAAGTAATCATTATTATTCTTGCATAGAAATAATTAAATTGAATGGTAAAATTTAAACTCTGTAATTTTGAAATTATATTTACCTACAAGAGTTTTAAAATACTCACTATTCCTTAAAATACTCACTACTCTTCCAATAATCATTCCTTCGTGATTGTGTTTTTCCAACTCAGCATTGTGTTAATCTATATCAACTAACTAAGTTATTGGCTTTGATTCAGAGTGTCTATATGGCTTTCTCCCAAAAAAGCACTTTGATTTTTTTTTCTTTTTGATTTCCCCATAAATTCTGATAAATTTATATAAAAGCATTGATATTTATCCTGAGAATCAGAATGAGATTGTCTATGTTAATTATGCCCTTGAATGACTAACGCATATTATCAAATAGATGAAGAACAAAAAATGAGGAACAATAAATAGTCATGTGAGTTTTAAAAGACTTCATTAAACTACTAAAAGTAATTTTCCATTCACCACAAACTAGCCTGATGAACACTTCTGAAATTAATAGTGAACAAAAATGTTTTTAAAAGAGCTAAGTGTTCTTTACAGGAACTACATAATAGTAGAATAAAAATTACCCCCAAAGAGTTATAACAATAAAGCATAAAAGAGTAATTTAATTTGGATTTTCTTTCTGGTATCAGAATGATATTTGATTATCATTAAAAACTTTAAAAAATACTTTTTAGGGGAATTAGAATTATAATATATTTAGTGGTTTGCTATTTCTCAGACAATGGGAATGCATAACAATCAGATTAAGTTAGTAACAAATATGCAACATGAGAAATCAGCTCAAAATTTATCAAGTAAATGATCTATGATGAAATATGACAAATTTGCCAAGAAAACTTTCTCACAAATCCTTGAAATGTTTAAATAAGACAACCATATTTAAATTGATAACAAGTATCAATTTGCCTTTGAACATCAGTCCAAAGCTTACTGATAATTATAATAGTATATTACTGATGTACAGTTAGGGAGAAAACAGTGTATCCAAATCACTGAGAGGCATTTATTTATTTATTTATGCATGCAGGCATGCTTACTCAGGTCAAGCTTATATACAGTTTTCTAAAATGTGTGAAGAAGATTTCCATAAGTCAAAGAAGAAGGGAATTCTCTCTAACTCCTTCTACAAGATCAGCATTACCCTAATACCAAAACCAGATAAGGGCACACACACACACACACACACACACACACACACATACACACACACACAAATAAAACTAGATGCCAATGTCCCTGACAAACATAGACATAAAAATCCTCATCAAAATACTAATATACCGAATTCAGCAGGACATCAAAATGATAATTCACTATGATCAAATGAGTTTTATTCCAGGGATGAAAGCATAGTTCAACACATGCAAGTCAATAAACATAATACATAACACTAATAAGATGAAAGACAAAAATCAAATGATCATCTCAATAGAGGCAGACAAATACCATTTGATAAAATACATTTACTTCATAATATAAACTATAAACAAACTAGGCATAGTTGGACCATCCCTCAACATAATAAAAGCCATATACAACAAACCCATAGCCAACATCATCCTAAAGGGGGTTAAAGCTAGAAGCCTTTCCCTTAAGAACTAGAATAAAATAAAGATGTCCACTTTCACCACTCCTATCTGACATAGTACTGGAAATCTGAGCCAGAGCAATCAGACAAGAAAAATAAATAAAAGTTATCAACATGGGAAAAGCAGTCAAATTTTTCCTCTTTGCAGATATAATCTTATATCTAGAAAATCCTAAAGACTCCATCAGAATACTCTTAGACCTGATAAATAAACTCAGATCTGGTAAGTTCAGCAAACACCTTATATATAAATTATTGTATTTTGCAAGATACAAAATTAACATATAAGAGCTGTAGCATTTCTAAACACTGACAATGAAACAAGTTAAAAAAAAAAATCAAGAAGGCAATTCCACTTACAACTGCTACAAAAAAAAAAAAAAAAAAAAAATACCTAGCAATAAATTTAACCAAGAAGGTAAAATACCTCTACAAGGAAAACTACAAACACCAATGTAAAAAGTTTAATAGGACACACATAGATAGGCATTTCATGAATTAGAAGAATTAATATCATTAAAATGACCACTCTGTCCAAAGCAGTCTACAGATTCAATGTAATCCCTATAAAAACACTAACATCAATTTTTACAGAAATAGAAGAAATAATCCTAAAATTCTCATGGAAAAACAACGACCAAAAACCAAATATCCAAAGCAATCCTGAGCCAAAGGAATAAAGCTGGAAATGTCACACTATCTGATTTCAAATTGTACTACAAGGTTACAATAACCAAAACAGCATAGTATTGGTGTAAAAACAGACACACATAGAAATGGAATAAAATAGAGAACCCAGAAATAAATACACATACTTACAGCCAATTGACTTTTGACAAAGTAATTAAAACATACAACAAGGAAACGACACCTTCTTAAACAAATGGTAGTCCAGTGTGGTAAAACCACTGGAGTTTTCTGGTAGTGAGTTGAACGACATTATTAGACATAGAATTTTGAAGAACCCATTTGTTACTACATAGAAAAATAATCTATATGAAATTGGGCATGGATGAAGTCAAGGAGATTACTTATGTAGTAGTCCAAAATGAGAATTAGGGGTAAAATAATAGAAGTGGTGGGGGATAATGAGTTCAAAATATATATTTCAGGTACCTTGAAATGTTTTGAATTGATTGCATGAAGTATATATGAGAAAGGAGGAGTCACGAATGACTGTAGTTTATTTAATTTGAGCAACAATAAAGTAAATTTTGGGTTCAATTTTTGAGACAGGTGAAAAATATAAAAGTAGCATATTACAAGGTATATTCAAAGGTTGTTTTAGAGGATTATATTTTGCATTGTTGATTTGGGAAGGGTAATTAACAAATTGTCAGAAAAGCAAAATACCTGAAAATCAGTACCAAGATATGTCAATATCACAATTCTGTTTATTTGAGATTTGCACAATGATGATCTTCAAAATAAAAATAATTTTCACAGAAAGTATTTTATTTGTTGTGACTGACTTCATCTCACAAACCCTTAATAATTTTTATTTGCTTTTTTCAGGTTTATTTTTCTATCAAAATATTTGGGTAAAGGTCATGTAAATACCAGAATTTATCAACCCAGAAATAGGAAGCATAATTTTGCATGTAGCTTACATAGGCTACTTTGAAAATAAAAATGCTCAAATGTTAATTTATAGCCTATTATCTCTTTTGCTAATGTAATTTAATATCATCCCATTATTAGTATATTGGAAAAGTGGAAACATTAGTTATAGACTCCATAAACCAAGTACTCAATATTTCACTTCTTTTAGACGACAATGACAGTTGTTCAACATCCCCATCTACATCTATTGTAAAGGATCCATGGGCTTTGCTCAGGCAGCAACCTAGCCAGTCCCAGGGGAAGAATCATGATTTGTCTAATTCATTTAAATTTATCCAGCAATTCTTGTAACTGGGAGGAGAGAAATGTAAGGAGATTAGCAACAGAACCCAATAATGCCTAACAAGATATTGTGTCGAGGTTACTCCTTTATTGCTCTTTGCTATTTTCAGATTCCCCAGGGAAGTTTCTCTGGCTCTTTTTTTTTTTTTCTCCGTAAGATACTTAGAAGTTATCTGGGCCTGGAACAGAGGAAATTATTCTCCAAGTTTTTGTCACACCTGTGCTTTGTGTCCTGCAGTGCCTATAAATGTGGGAATTTTCTCCAGTTTGAAAGTAAAAATGATCAAGCTTCTGTTTGTCATTTCCTATGGGCAAGTGCTTACATTCAGCAACGCTTATTGGCTAATTCTTCATCCACTTTTTATATTTCCAAAGTTGTTGGCATTCTTTGTCTATTGTTAGCTCCCATCTAGTGTAATTTTCCCACATGTTTTTAAAACATTGATTATATATTTGCGTTTTGGTACAATTTTGGGAGAAAAAAGAATTTCAAAAATCTTTAATTTCAAACTAAAGATTTAATTAGAAGTATCTATTGAATATTATTTGTGAAATATTCAGCGGGTTGGCAAAATCTAATAAACTAATAACACAAAACACTGTTACTATACATGGAAAGCTATTTCTTAAAGTTAGACATTCTCAAAATAGTAATGATCAGACTATCTTAATGGTATAATTTAATCATGTATTACAGGTAACAAACCATGGAAAATCATGTAATAAATCATTAATGGAATTGTATCTGTTTCACTGATTTCAATTTCTAGAACTCATTATGCATTTTTTAGATGATTTCTCTTTAAAGCAACAGGAAATAAAAATGTTTGCCAGAAAAGGATATGAAATGTTGGATGGTACTGTTAGTCTCATTTCAGTTTTGAATGCTCTATTGTGAGTATTTATGTGGTTTGTGAACTGCATCTATATTGGAAATTAAAATGGAAGCATTTTGGCAAAAAGGTTTGATTCTTTTATGTAAGTTTGCATGTATAACTTTAATTAGAATTTGGTGACCAGGCCAAGACAGAATACAAAATGGGATTATTTATGAACTTTAAGTGAACCAAGAATGCTGACGTAAAAGGTCAATTAAAATAATGCATGTTATGAAAACTGGTGCTGTGAAAATGCAGGTGTCACATAGATCCATTCTAGGTGAAATAGTGGATTTTCATTGCTTCTAGAGGAAAAACTGGCAAATTTTCTAGTAATATCGTGTGCCAAACATCACAAGTTTGAGTGGTATTATCTATAGCTGTGATGCAGGACTTTTCTTGGCCCCTTCCTTAAACTCACAGCAGAGGTACCATCTCTACTCAGCCTGCTGCACTCACCCCCTTGCAGGAGGGAGCAGGTGAGTCAGTGCAGGACCTGGCTGGCCGCTGCAGGTGCCAACACAGGAGGAAGCTCCATGAGGTGCCCGTGGCCAGACCAGGTGTGTCGCCTCGAGGGGAATGCAGTGGCACCCAGGTGAGGATGCTTGCCACCCTGAAGCCCTACAGAGGGTATTCCAGTGCTCTTTTAGTTCTGCCGTTCACAGTCTGATGAGTCTGATGGACAGCAGTGTTTTAGCAGCTCAGTTGGCCCCTTGCCTCGTTGCGTGGGGCAGCTACCCTCTGCCTGCAAGGGCAAAGGGCCAGTGTGAAAGCCTTTTCTAGGTACCTGCACTTGGTCGTGAGCTCTTGTCCAGCATCCAAGAAGAAAGAAGTCACTTGGATAATTGAAGGATGATGAAGGCAGATAATTGTATTGAGTGATAAAATGGCTCTCAGCAGAGAGGGGAGCTGGAGAGGAGAACTGGAGAGAGCACAGGAAGGGCAGGTCGTCTTTCACGTTGTTTCATTCCCGAGTCAGGTCGTCTCCCCCTCTACCAACTGGGTCTGGGATCTTTATAGGCACAGGATGAGTGTGTACTGATTGGTTTGTGAGTATGCAAAAAAAAAGTTAAAGCAAAGCCAACACTCAAAGGTGGGCATGACAGTGTAGAAAACCAATTAGGAAAGGGTAGATATATGTAAAATATGTGAAGGGTGGGGATTAATCAGAGGAATGTGTGCCAAGCAGAAGGACACGTTCTCAATCCAGTCTAAGGATTTAACCTCTAGTTTGGCTTTCAGGCTTTCAACTGTCTTCGGCTTAGAGGTGGAGTTTCACTGGGAACCTGCCCCTTATCTGCCTAGGCATTTGGGGCATTTGGTTGCCTTCTATCACTGCCAACTGCACTGTTTTTTCTAAAAAACAAACAAACAACAACAAAAAAACAAGCACACAAAAATCTTAAAATTCTTTAGTAAGAACTAGTACTAGACACATAATTATTATTAACAAAGAGGATACATTACCAATAAATACTGTTAGGAATAGTTAATAATGGCTGGGCGTGGTGACTCACACCTGTAATCCCAGCACTTTGGGAGGCCAAGGCGGGTGGATCAGGAGGTCAGAAGATCGAGACCATCCTGGCTAATATGGTGAAACGGGGTCTCTACTAAAAATACAAAAAATTAGCCAGGCCTGGTGGCCGGCGCCTATAGTCCCAGCTGCTCGGGAGGCTGGGTCAGGAGAATGGTGTGAACCTGGGAGGTGGAGCCTGCAGTGAGCTGAGATGGTATCACTGCACTCCAGCCTGGGCAACAGAGCAAGACTCTAAGAAAAAAAAAAAAAGTCTGGTATTGCTGATATCACTACCCCATATATTACCTGTGCCTGAGTCAGTTTTGCAAGCTCTGTTTAAATTAGAGGGGAGAAAACAACATAAAATTATTCTCTTCCTCTAAATCCATAAGATAAAGACCCCACAGAGGTTAGAAGTTGAGAATTGTCAGTTTTCACTCTTGTTTCTCTTTGTCTTCTTGGTTATTTTCTCCTCTCCATAATAATTCAAGACAATACATTGCCAATGGGTGCCCAGTCCTTTAATTTGTGTGCTTTTAAGACCCTTATACCTAACAGTCCCCAGACAGGGAATAATTCTTCAGATGCTAATAAAATAAAATATTTTCCATTAAATTGAAGGGGAAATGTCACTTAGTTATCTAAAGAACGTAGAAATAATTAATGGGCTAGATTTTTATGGACTATGACTTTGAAGTGCCTTGAAAACTTCAATGGAAATTCTTGTCTTCAAAATTTTAGTCAAATTGGTAATCAAATGGTGTGCAGCCTCAGAGGAATCAAAAAACAATATACACAAGAAGCACACACACACAAGAAAGTCTGATGTTTGTAAAGATCTAAATGACTACCATGCAAACCTCTGGTTTAGTTTCTGGATATAGGTTATGATCCAGAGATGGTACAGATCAAGAATGATCTGGTTTATTTACTTGCCTGTTTTCATGTCTCTGCTGACATATTCTATATTTTCAATCATTATTTTTTCTTCATTTTTTTCTGAACATATTTATAGTAGCTGCCTTAAATTCAATGTCAGCTACATGCTGGGTTCTGTAGACTGCATATAGGGTATACGTCATGTTCCTGTGTCTCTTCAAGTCTGACATTTTATATTGCTTGCTTATTCTTTATGGCATAAAAAGTTTTAGACCTTTGCATTTTGTTATATTTATATGAATAGGTTTGAGGTTTTGTTGTAGATTTCAACTTAGTTACTTGCTGTTCATTCTGAGCTTGTGCATTCTTGATTGGATGATGATTGGAAAGCCTAATATTTGCCCCCCCAAGCAATTCCAAATGGGTGGGATCCTACATATAAACTCTGTTTCCTTCTCAGTTCCTTACATGGTAAAATTTTTACTTTGTCAGGGTAGATATAGTTTAAAACTTACCACAGTTCATGTACCTTATCCAAAGTTAAGGCCTTTCTCGTATCTAAGCTGAAGGCTTTGAGTATTAACAAAGTATGAGAATGGAATAATTTCCTCTGATCTTCAATATCCTATAGAATTTTTCACCCACTAGTATCCTTGTTCTTCTCTCAAATCCACAGAACCCATGCTCTGTAAGCTATAGATAGGCTTTTCTTGGGCAAAAACACTGAAGCCTTATTCAGAGACTCAGAGTGGGTCTTTGTTTTCCTTGCTGCATAATTTATTTTCCCAGTCTAAAAATCTCAGGGATTACAGTTGCTTCACCTATCCTGAAAACTTTCCTTGCTTTCTCAACTCACTGGAAAGATCACATTCTGCTTGAACTTCAGCTTGCTATGCCACAGTTGTAGAATTATCCCAGAAAGATGGGAGGATCTAATGAATGGGGCTCACCTTTTTGCATTCCTGTATTCAGGATCAGGGGTTAAGATCAAATACCCAATCACAGTTGCCTGTGTTTATATATTTTGCCCAATTTTACATAGATGTATAATGTGCAAGCTTCTTCTTTACCAAGTGTATTGCATAAATAAGAGCATGCTTTCTTCAAAAAAACCATTACATTTCAGAAATAATGTATAAATTATCACATTTTTCTCTTGCCGGAAAGAATTCACTTCTGTTTCTGGCAAATCACCTTTACCAATTGAGAATACACCATTTTCCCATTTGAATTTGTCTTATTATGTAAGGTATTCTATGTTTGGACAACTATGCTGTTTTCATGCTGACTTTCATGGTTGCCAGCTGAAGTCTGAGTTATCATGATAATTAAACACGGGAGCCATTCCCTGAGTTGTTTGTCATAGACTTCTAACTTGTCAGGATCTAAACTGATTTTTTGGCTTCATAGGTTCCTAAGAACATAGGAAATTCTTTCAAGTACTCTCACCCTTGACTGACATTAAGTAGGGGTACATCACAAAAAATCCAATTGGGAATTGAGCTGATTCAAAGCAGAGCTTCACTCTAGGTGAAGGCTAGTGTATTTTTGTGTAAATTTGCACCTCAGCTGTATCCCTTTAGAGACTGCATGCGCAAACCTTGGGTGTTTACTGGCTTCCTTCCATCTTATGAAAACCTGATGTCTGTTTGAGCTTATGCTAATATACGTAAAACAGTGAACATGTCTGCTCAGCAAATCCACCTTTTCCCTGGCTGCCTTCAAATCACTGTGTACAGTAATGCCAAATGCCTTAAGAATCAAGGTGGTACAGAGGATTTATGCCCAGATATTGTCCCTCAATTTGTGTTTGACTTGGTAACTGTTCAGTGCCTTCAAACAGATTTTTTATATATTTTCTACTTGGTTTTCTGGTTGTCCTCAGTAGGTTGGTTGGTTTTCTTTAAACTAACAAAATATGTAGGCTGTGTAAACACAACTTCTGTGTCAGTCTGTTCTCACATTGCTAATAAAGACATACGCAAGACAGGGTAGTTTATAAAAGAAAGAGGTTTAATGGTCTCAGTTCCACATGAATGAGGCCTCACAATCATGGTGGAAGGCAAAGAAGCAAAGGCACATCTTACACGGTGTAGGCAAGAAAGCATGTGCAAGGGAACTCCCCTTTTATAAAACCATCAGATCTTATGAGACTTATTTGCTATCAGGAGAACAGTATAGGAAAGACCCACCCCCATTATTAAATTATCTCCCACTGGGTCCCTCCCACAAAACCTGGGAATTATGGGAGCTACGATTCAAGATGGGATTTCACTGGGGACACAGACAAACCATATCGTCTCCTTAAGCCCTAAAAATTTAAAGTGCTTTCCCTTCATTGACCTAAGTAAAATTCTAGGTAAACAAGGATTTTTTAAATGTCCTAATCAATGTTTCAAATGCTTTCTGAAATTAAACTAACATTTCAAAATTAATTCGAATATTCTTGACCTTGTTGGTGTGCTAGTCTCATGGCTATAAACAGCACAGCACGGGAAAGTCAATACAGGATCTGGACAATGTTTTAAGATTGTCAGGATTGGCTATTAACAGATCTCTTTCACTCAACTTCTTTAGTTTTTAGAATATCAGGCAAATGAGCCAAGTAACAGTTGCAGGTCTTGATATAAAAATCTTATAGTAATAAGAAGAACTCTAAATTAAGCACATAATTATGACAAAATATATATATATCAGGGACAATAACATCAAAACTTCTGACAATGCACATATAATGTAAAAATATAATCTCATAGAAATGGAAGAAAACTAGCAAATATTTATCTTGTACAAATAAGCTATATGCCCTCTATGAACTGTAGAATCATACTAGCTAATAATAATAAAAAAAGAAATCTATTTTGATTATAATTTATAGTTTTTCTCCCTAGAGTTATATTCTTTCTGAAAAAAATTGGTTATTTCTCCAGAATTACAAAAATATATATTTACGCTGTACTAGTGGCCTTAAAGATTATTCTCTAAAATGCAAAGGTAACCATGAATTTCAAATATGGCAACACTAATTTGTGTTTTCCTACCACAACACTAAAATGAAAAATGCACGGTTACATATTAAATGACAGATATAATGATAACCAATATTACATCTGAGACAGTTCATAGACTTTTAGGGATACACATACGTGCTTTAAGGCAGGGGTTCCCAAACCACAAGCTCATTACCAGTCCATGGCCTGGTAAGAAGCAGGCCACACAACAGGATATGAGTGGAGGGCAAGCAAAGCTTCATCTCTATTTACAGCTACTCCCCATCGCTAGCGTTACTGTCTGAGCTCTGCCTCCTGTCAGATCAGGGGCAGCATTAGATTATTACAGGAACGCGAACCCTGTTGTGAACTGCACATGTGAGGGATCTAGGTTTTGCCCTGCTTATGAGAATCTAATGTCTCATGATCTGTCACTGTCTCTCATCACTCCCACATAAGGCAGCCTAATTGCAGGAGAACAAGTTCAGGGCTCCAACTGAGTCTACATTATGGTGAGTTGTATAATCATTTCATTATATCTTACAAAATAATAATAATAGAAATAAAGTGCAGAAAAGATGTAATGTGTGAATCATCCCGAAACCATCCCCTACCACCCAGGTCCATGAAAAAATGGTCTTCCATGAAACTGGTCCCTGGTGCCAAAAATGTTGGGGTTTGCTGCATTAAGGGATTCATTACAAACATGAATTCCAAGAATAGTATTGAGGCTGAACTATGATGATATGATTACATCTGTATCTATATGATAAATTATTTTAAATATGAGCACATTCATCTATAAACATGTAGATTCATCTTATATCATAGATATACTTATGATAATCCTTTCTTTAGTGTAACAAGGATTTTTATAACAGAAAGACAGATAGCTTGGATTAGAACATGGAATGAAACAGCCATCATCACATTAATTAGTAAAAAGTTGTAGGGTTTTTTTGGTTTTAGAATGTTTAAAAATATACATTCAAAGTCTAATAAGAGGAAAGGGGAAAATAGCTAATTCGAACTCTTAGGTCTTTTAACATTAACTTGGACTTAAGATATTTGAAACAATGGAGAGTTAACTAGTAGATGTCAGAAAATATAGCAACTAGTCATTTCAAAAGAACAAGCAGTTTTCAATTCCAAAAACACTGAACATTTTAACCTGGGCTCTAGGAAAACTACACAAGAGGTTCTTATTTATGCAAATATAAAACAATAGCTAGATTTTAAAAAGAGATTTTTTTTTTTTTAAACCAACACACATATCAACTGTATGACAAGGTAATGTGTGAAAGGTTGGCAAAAACACAGATAGTGCTAAATCTCTCAAAACAATGTTTCTCTGAAAGATTCCCTTTTTCTAAATATTTCTATAGATTCTATTGACTCTGCGTGATATTTTATTTTCTATGGGTATTGCTTGAGTAATTGCAGCAGTTATTTTACAACATATGAAAAGCCACTCTTCTAATATTCGGAATAGAAATGAGGATATTTCCTTTATCTCATTATGAAAAAAAGAACTTAAAGAAGTAGAGACAAGTCTCTGCTTGTCTTAGCTCAATATGGATAGTACAGTTAATGTTTCATATTAATAATTACATAAGTCTGAATAATTTAGACTTTGAGGAATAAAATTGAAGTCAGACTCTGCTGAGGCTATTTTGAGGTTTTGGCAAGACCAACCTGAGTCTCGGTGGGAGGGGCAGTAATCGCCACTGTTGATTATCTTGAGAGAGGAGAGATTGCAGGAATATACATAAAAACATTTGTATAAAAATAAATTATAGTAAGAATGAGAAATCATACTGTTTTATTACAAATTAAGACATTCAAATAATTCTTGTCAAAATGTATGGAATAATTTATGAGCAGAGAAGGAGGTGATTAGATCTAAATATAGCCATAGAACAAGAAGGTTGAGAATTATTATTCAGATAATTTCAGGGACTATTTGCAGAGAGAATCTTTAAAGTTTAGTGAGGTAAAGAAAAAGAAAAAAAAAAATAGCCACCACTTTATTCCCAAGGTTGAGACAAGTAGCAAGATATGACACAATAATCAGAATGTTGGGAGGAAACTATGTAAGCTTATTACTACTAAATCTGATCAAAGAGTGGAACTTCGGATGTACTGTTAATGGAATGAATAATAAATAATAGAGAATTTTTATTGGAACAGACTTATTTACCTAGTCATTTGAACAGCTATGTTACTCTGAGATCAGATGAGTCAGAATGCAACCCTCTTTTGAGAGGCAGATATAAAAAGAAAGTTAACCTCAGAGGGGTTTCACATAGGATTCTCAATTAATTGTAGCAGCAGAGAAAAGATCAAGTTGTGCTAGTAATACTCTACATAGAGCTAAAAGATAAAAGTGATAATATTTTTCCCCACAGCAAAAACACATCAGTGGAGGAGGAGGAACTGAAGGAAGTTTGATCATAGTTGAATGTGTTGAAACATCATTGTGTGTATAAAATACTGCTAATGGAAATAAAGAAATATGGAAAAGAATGTTAAAGTTGAAAATATAAAACATGCAGTGGAATCTTATATTTTGTGCCATCGATATAGGTCAGTTTCCAGGAAAAATACTGTCTATTCCATTCTGATTCCTTTGCATTTATGCTCTCCAATTTGTAATATATTAACTAGAGAACACTTAAAGACAATTGAATTTTTTTAATTTCCCCTGAAGTATGGATGTCAATACTGAAAATTCAATCCATGTTTATCTGTGTCCACATACAGTGCTTCTTTCACTATACCGCACACCATTGATAAGCAATTCCTGCCAGAATTTTTGTTTGGATTCTTCAGGGTCTCTAATTAACTAGAGAATATTTGGGTCATTTGATATTTAACTCAAATTATATTACACATCAAAACTTATAAAAACAAATCTCCATTCATTTATAAGTATTCACTCTTCAACAGTGCACAGGTTACTCATAATGAAGAAGTGAACAAGAGATAAATTCTATGCATTTAGAAAAACAGTGATCAGGCCAGGTGCGGTGGCTCATGCCTAGAATCCCAGCACTTTGGGAGGCCGAGGCGGGCAGATCCCTTGAGGTCGAGAGTTCGAGACCTGCCTGACCAACATGGTAAAGCCCTGTCTCTACTAAAAATACAAAAATTAGCTGAGCATGGCATGGTGCATGCCTGTAATCCCAGCTACGTGGGAGGCTGAGGCAGGAGAATGGCTTGAACCCAAGAGCAGGAGGTTGCAGTGAGCTGAGGTCACGCCACTGCACTCTAGCCAGGGAACAAGAGCAAAACTCCATCAAAACAAAACAAAACAAAACTGTAATCAAATACTTTTGGGTATCTCTCTCTATATTTTTCTCTCTCCTTCTCTTCAATTATGTTTTAGGGGGAAAAAAAGAACACAAACTGCATAGATTCTGAGGTGATACTGTGGTGTTTTTTCAGGTACAATAAGTATGCAAGCATGTACAGCACAATCAACAACAGGAGGCTGTATGGTTTGATAGGGCCCCATCCAAATCTCATGTCGAACTGGAGGAGGGGCCTGGTGGGAGGTGACTGGATCATAGGGGCGAATTTTCCCTTTGCTGCTCTTGTGATAGGAAGTTCTCACGAGATCTGATGGTTTAAAAGTGTGTGGCACTTCCACCTTCGTGCTCTGTCTCTCCTACTAACAGGTGAAGAAGGTGCCTGCTGCCCCTTTGCCTTCCACCATGATTGTAAGTTTCCTGAGGCTTCCCAGTCATGCTTCCTGTTAAGCCTGCAGAACTGTTAGTCAATGAAACCTCTTTTCTTCATACATTACCCAGTCTCAGGTAGTTCTTTGGAGCAGTGTGAGAATGGACTAATACAGTAGGGATGGAGACAAGGGTATGGAAAATTGGATGCAATAAGATGCTATTGCCAGGCCAGGTGCAGTGGCCCACACCTGTAATCCCAGTATTTTGGGAGGCCGAGGCAGACAGATCACAAGGTCAGGAGTTCAAGAGAAGCCTGGCCAACGTGATGAAACCCCATCTCTACTTAAAAAAAAAAAAAAAAAAAAAAGAAAAGAAATACAAAAATTAGCTGGGGGTGGTATCGTGCACGTATAATCCCAGCTACTCAGGAGGCTGAGGCAAGAGAATGGCCTGAACCTGGCAGGCGGAGATTGTAGTGAGCTGACATCGCATCCTTGCACTCCAGCCTGGAGAAAAAAAAAAAAAGAAAAGTAAAAAACAGATGTTATTGTCACTGGTTTGCTAATAATTATGCCATAGTTTGAACTTACCATCTTGCACTTAACATACATCTAAACTGAGCTCCAGCAATTTGGGCAATGCTATATGATCACCTCAATTCAAAAACTGTCCAGGTATAATTCTGATAAAATGTTTTATGCATTTAGAGATACTCATTGCTGGTTTTGTTCCTTATGAACTCTTACAGTTCTATGTTGAAAGAGAATATATATTAATTTTATATTGCTGAAATAAAGTAAAAAATTAAACATTTTCATCTCTTTTCGTGATATATGATTGAATCTGAATCATTTATTATTTTTACCTCATTTTTAATAATTTTCAGTTCTTAAAAGTTTTCCATGGGTTTTAAAATCCCAGGACAGGCAAAATATTTAATTTGTTACAATAATAATTTAGCAAGTTGGGTGTCATAAGAAGTTACATTTTTTTAAGAAGTCAAGAGCATTATAAAACAGCATTGGTAGTAACCATACTACTTGTTAGAAAGTATGTGAAATAATATGAAGCATTTATTATGTTGCTTGACATTTTTAAATATAGGTAATTAATAAAAATAAATGACAACTCTGAAATAGTATTGACTGTGATAGAAAAAAAAGTCAATAAATATACAATGGAAAGTTTATAGGCTCCTATGAGAACAAATATATTGTTTTCAATGCCAAGTAATTATAAATTCTTTATAATAGTTAATATTGAATTTAATATTTTAAAAATCTGAGTAGTGTAGTTTTGCATCAAAACAGTTTTAATTCCTGTTTCGTTTAGAAGCTTTATAATTTGGAGAAATTGTCATGAAACTTTTTAAAATGGTAATACCTTCTATTAAATTCAAATACTTGGCATTCATCATAAACTTTACAGTCATTAATTAATACACACTACAGAGTAGGTGATAATCAAGTATTGTTATCAGTTTACAAAGAAGGTACTATCTCAACCTACAAACACAAAATAGGTTAGTAACACGTTAATATTCTATGCACTAACTGCTTTTATTTCCTTTTCAATTACCTCTTAAAATGAATCGCACGGAAACAAAAGGAGATTTTTGCATAATGAGATCAAACGTTAGGATAAATAGCAACTAGGTGATAATTAATTAAGAACAATAATAATATTAAATTAAAGGTATCTCATCACAGATCTTATCTCTGAAAGCACCTCAAATCAACAAGGAGGAAGAAAAGAAAACAAACAAGAAAGTATCTGTTATGAAACCTAAAGTCATCCACAACTCTCAACTTCAGTTCTGAGAAGTGTTGTAGGTAGAATGAATAGTACACTAGACAACAACGAGCAAGTCAGGAACACTTGTAGGCCTGTCATGGCAAAGCTCAACAGTCAAGCAGAAACATCAGAGAAAAGCAGGAATTGTAAATGAGGTCAGGGTCAATTTGGAAATGCGGATGTGTCTTACTTGCCACCAAAGCAAGCCAAACCAAACTGAGCCAACCTACCTACCAACCATACAAAAAGACAAACACATCAAAACAAAAACAAAAAAACAAATCCAAGCATCTAAGGGCATTTGTCTGTTTCTGTGACACATTGCAGAGAAATCAGGAGGCATTAATCAGCTTGCCAGTTAAATTTTCTGATGAAAGGAATTATAATAATGATTACAAAAGGATAATGAAAATCTGTAACATGTTGGCCTTTTCTCTGACCCAAACAAGTATCTTCGAGGAGAGGAAGGAGATATAACCACAAAGCTGAGTGTCTGTGAGATGGTGTTCAGTGTTAGCAAAATGTAAATGATTTGCATTTTCAATTCACTTCCTGGGATGTTTTTTTTCCTATGCCTTTACAAACAGATGACCAAGAATAAATGTTACACATTCAAGAAATGTTAACAATTAAAAAAACTTAATCATGAGACCTACTCAGTTGCACTAATAAAATGGGCCAAGAAGCAAAGTGATGATGGAAAATAAAATAAAATTTTATATCATAAAACAAGTTAAATTTATAAACAAATCTTTATTTTTGAAAGCTTGGAACTTCAAGATTATAGGTGTTCAAGAATAGATACTGAGACAACAGAACGCAATAAAAATTGAACTGGCAGTGTTCTGGATACAAACAAATAGAAGAAAGCAAATAATTAGATAAAAAGACTGCACTTGCAACAATTTCCAGAGTATACATTCTTTCTAATTTGAAGAGAAATAAATGGAAGTGTATTACCATAAACCATCTCCAGATACATAAGCTAATACATGACATTCCCACCTGATCATGATTCTTACAGAAATTATAAGTAATAATGAATATCTATCTATATATACTAATAATGTATATGTGTGTATACAGACATATATATGAAGAAACATAAGCCAATAAAAGCAAAAGACTATCTATATATATATTGGCTTATGTTTCTTCAAGGCTCACTAAAAGTATGCATGTAATCATCATATAGCTATTAAGGAAAACAGTATGTAGGTTCCTCAAAAAACTACAAATAAAACTACTGTATGAACCACAATTCCACTTCTAGGTTTAAATCCAAAGGAATGAAAATTAATATGTCAAAGAGATATCTGTACTTTAATGTTAATAGCAGCATTATTTAAAATATCCAAAATATGTAATCAATCTTAGTGTCCATCAATAAACATCTAGATAAAGAAAATGAGGTATATATACACAATAGCATACTGTTCAGCCTTAAAAAATAAGGAAATCTTTTTATGAGTGACAAAGTAGATGATTTTGGAGGAGCTTATGCTAAGGAAAGTAAGTTAAGTACTGAAAAACACATACCACATTTTCTCACTTACATGTGAAATGTAAAATGGTCGAACTGATACAAGCAGAGAGTAGAATGGTGGTTAGTAGAGGCTGGGAGTCGGTGGTGGGGTATGGGAGTAGGCAAGGGGGAGAAGTTAGTCTTGAACTTATTAAATCTTACTATAAGCATGTCCATTTGACACTGCCTGTTCATATTAGGAGCAGCATGCATTATATCTCAGATCAGAATTTATCTTTTTTAATGTTATGTACCATTTTTTATTTTAGTTAAAAGAATATTTAAGAGAAGCCGACCTTCAATAAATTGCCATGTTTCGGCAAAAATTAAATTACATATTAATAAATCATTTTAAAATTAACATGTCTACCTTGAAAAACCTCATAAAATGAGAGTAACTATTTTAATAAGCATATTTCAGAAATACTTTCCATTGTAGGCATATTCCAGAAGTTTTAACAGCATGCTATGCTAATGATACTCCCACTCAACTTTAAATACTTTAAATACATATATGCAGGAGAAAAAAAAAAGCCATCATCACAGAAGGTAATTAAAGGTAGAAATAAAATCAAGACAATTCTTAAAATATATTTTAAATCTTTCTCATTAATCAGTCGTTTTTCAAATGTAAATCATCTAAGAAACATTTGATTGACTACTGTGTTCAAGGCTCTTAACGTTATCCTGGTGCTTTGCTTCAGGTTCTTCTGAAAGCCATGTCTGAGACAAGGTCTTGGAGCAAGTGGTTGATTTAGAGATGATCACAGGAAGCAGGGGTATGCGTGTGTTGAGAATGAGATGGGACAAGATTAAAAGCCACAACAAGGGTGCCCTATAAAATTCACTGTCGTAGGTTGCTTCTTTCTGTTGGGAGTTGCTTCTTTCTGAATCAGAGAAAATTAGAGGCGAAATTTGGAAGCTCCCACAAGAAATATTGGTGGCTTGGATTTTTATTTACTGGCTCCTGAGCCCCTTTATTTGAAGGTCACCACTAGGTATATTATCTTCTTCAGGGGATTTAAGTGTAATGTACAACACTTAAACACAAAGTACAGTGTACATTGAACATGCAGGGAGTTTGCTCCAGGTATGAGAAAATGTCCCAGAGCAAATGCAGAAGATGAGCAACAGGCACTTGTGGGGTCAGATAGTGGCAATGTGAAATGAGCCTGAGGTCACATAGAATATTTTAGCCATTCTAGCTGAGATCGGTTGAGGACTAAGGAAGTATAATGCAGACAGTAGAAGTATCTACCACACCTGGAAATAGAAAAATGAGTAACCATAGGTCACTGAAGGAACCATTTAGAAGTCTGGAAGAAGAAACTGGCTTTTAAATGAAAACTTAACAACAACAAAAAAAAGGAATCATGTAAAATAGAGTTATGTAATAAATAAAATATATGCTCCAAGTGTTAAAGACTACATTTGCTAGGTAAAGAGTTACTGATTGCCAAGTATATTAGCTTCCTATTGCTGCCGAAATGAATTACCACAAATGTCATGCCTTAAAACAATACAAAGTTATTTCCTTACAGTTCTGGGAGCCATAAAAGTTCAAAATCAGGCATATTGAGCTAAAGTGATTATGTCCACAGGACTGGTTCCTTCGGGAGGATCTAGGAGAAAATCTGTTTCTTTGCCTTTTCCATCTTCTAATTCCGCCCTACATTCCAAGTCTCATGCCTCCACCCCATGCCCTATCTTTAAAGCCAGTCAATGTAGCATCTCTCTTCTTTGAGCTCTGCTTCCATCCTTACAACTTTTCTCTCCCTGACTCTGACTCTACTGCTCCTCTCTTATAAATATCCTTGTGATGATATTGAACCCACCTGGGTAATTCAGTGCCATCTCTCCCTTTCAAGATCATTAACTTAATCACATCTGAAAGTCCATTTTTCTATATAAGCTAATTCATTTGCAAGTTCCTGGATTAAGATATGGATATCATTGAGAGGCCATTACTCAGCCTACCAAACCAGATACATTTGAAGTAAAAAGAAAATTTGAGAATTTTATCAGAGAACGAATGAATAAAATCTAGCTATTCTTTGATACTCTGGTGTTTTGTAAAACTCACATGTAGTTCTATCTACTTCTCCAATGGTGTCAAAGTTTTGATTTAAGACAAATTTTCTATGAAATTTAAACATCTCCAAATTGCAAATAAAAAACAAAATATGGATGGATTACTCCAGATCAATTTAGTAATTTTTTCTCTGGTCAAAATAGTTTTTTGTGCCATTCAAATCTATATTTGGACATAAAGAGTTGGGTTGAATATTCTGTAACAACTATCTAAAAAATTCATTCTTCTTTTCCTGTTATTAAGAAAATATTTAGCGTCGCTTAATCATTTCCCCAAAACATATAGTACATTCCATGTTTATTGTGAGGACTACTTACTTCATTTATTTACTACCGTTTTATCCCCTTTAAGTAATGGGAACATAATTGCTGGCAAATATCCATAGACCGGACATTTTGGAAAAGCTGTCGCTCTAAGTCAGGGTAAAGCTGCCTTAGATGCCAGAAATATATTTCAGCTCTATATCTGATTGTCCTAGTAAATGTCAGGAAAGAGCAGTCTTAAGTACGTTTTCATAAAAAGCCTATAGTGTGCAGTGGATTTCATTATCTTGACTAATGGGTACATTTTGTAGTAGAGTTTCAGTGACTCAAAGTCCAGATATTCTCCAGTGATTTATAATTCTGATTATCAGGTTCTTCTGCATGAGGAACCAGCTATTTCATCAGAGAGTTCTCACTTGTGCAATTCTTTATCTTGAATCAAACCTATTCATGGAAAGAAAGATTTAAGAAAGCTTTCTAAATTTTTAAAAAACATAACATTAAATCTACATTTGCAACCTACAGTCTCAGAAAATTCAAAGGTTACAATCGGAATTTGCTAAATAAGTGTTTGTATTCTGTCATTCATTGGATACACAAACTACACACATACACATAATCAAGTACAAACCCACAAGTACAGTTGCTCTGCCAATTAAAAGATACTTTATTATTAAATATTATCTAGAAAATTCCCATAAAATTATTACCAAAAGTACCATGAAAAGCAGTTGTAAATAAAAAAATTATACCTTGGAATACTCCAAAGTGAATTTTGAAAAATAATTATTCATACCTTTACAATTTTATTATTAATACAGAAAAGAACACACATTGTAAGAGTACATCATTACTCTACTCAGATCATGAAGCAAAACATTGCCAAACCTCAGAATTCTCTCAGTGCTCCTTTTTGATTTCCAACATCATGAATTATTTGCCACTTTTTGTCTTTTATTTAAGTGCAATTCTATAACAGGCAGACTTGTGACTCATTTCATAAGGCTTTGATTATGCACTGATGATTTGGAGGGTCCTGTCTTCTGTCTCTGGGAAGATGTTAGTATCTGATTTAAGGAATGCTAATTTTGTGATATCGAAGACAACTATGCAATATAAGCCTTTTTATAATATATTTTTAAAACCTCCAAAGTAATCAAATGATACACAATTTTATACATGCAAATTGATTTTTAAGATACAATCAGTGTCATCCAGAACATTGGGCATATCACGTGGATTACAAAGTTACAACCTCTGCAAATACATCTTGTAATCAAGAAGATGCACATTTGTTTTTAGTGGCTTCAATATATTCAAGACAGCTGGGCTTTTAGAGAACTATTCATTTTAGTTTAAAGAAATTTTTTAAAGATTTAAAGGAATATGCAAAAGTTGCCCCAAGTTACCCTATGCATGAAAAAAATGCCATTCTGGAAACCCCCAAACACTTTTGTAAAGTGGTGACCATCATAATTTAAAATCATTTTTTTTCAAGAATGCCAAATAATAGGCCGGCAGCAGTGGCTCAAGCCTGTAATCCCAGCACTCTGGGAGGCTGAGATGGGCAGATCACTTGAGGCCAGGAGTTCGAGACTAACCTGGGGAATTTGGCAAAACCCCATCTCTACTAAAAATACAAAAATTAGTAGGGCATGGTGGTGTGTGCCTTTGATCCCAGCTACTCGAAAGGCTGAGGTGGGAGAATCTCTTGAACCCAGGAGGCAGAGGCTGTAATGGGCTGAGATTACACCACTGCACTCCAGTCTGGGCTACAGAGTAAGACTCTGTCTCAAAAGAAAAAAAAAAAAAGTCAAATAAGCCAATATTAAAGATATTATTGACATATTTTAATTAAAAATATTTTAGAGGAAAACCATTAATTTATAAGGATTCTCTTAAAATATTATGTCAGTATTGACAAATGGAATTTTTCTGTCCTTGCCTATATACTATGCATTGGACAAAGCAGTGTGTCCGACCCTTTTTACACCAGAACACATTGTAAAAATGGATACACTTTATGTAGTGGAAGAAATCAGGCTGGGTCTGGCTGTCTCCACCATTACCCAGACACACTGAGAGCAAGTGGGATCACTAGGTGAGGATCTGTTAGAGGCATCCCAGAGTGCTCTTTCATACCCATTTGGACACTTTTGATAAAGCCTTGCTACTCAGTGCAGTCTGGAGAAAAGCCTGTTTTGAAATTACCTGGGAATTTGTTAGAAATTGGGAAGCAGGCCGGGCGCGGTGGCTCAAGCCTGTAATCCCAGCACTTTGGGAGGCCGAGACGGGCGGATCACAAGGTCAGGAGATCGAGACCAGCCTGGCTAATACGGTGAAACCCCGTCTCTACTAAAAAAATACAAAAAACTAGCCGGGCGAGGTGGCGGGCGCCTGTAGTCCCAGCTACTCGGGAGGCTGAGGCAGGAGAATGGCGTAGACCCGGGAGGCGGAGCTTGCAGTGAGCTGAGATGCGGCCACTGCACTCCAGCATGGGCGACAGAGCGAGACTCTGTCTCAAAAAAAAAAAAAAAAAAAAAAATTGGGAAGCATAGTCTTCACACCATCCCTGCAAAACTTGGTTACATTTTAATACGATTTTGCATGACAATTTGCACATTATAATTTTAGAAGTACTGCTTTAAAAAAGTAAGAATGCTGATTCTAAGTTTGGTTTGAAATAAGATAACTAGGATATATAGTATATATATACACACACATACATATATCCTATATATGTATGAAATATATATATATATATTTCATTGGTGGAATGGAATGGTTACAATCAGAGTATGTGGATATTTTACTTGCATTTTAATACAAATATTTTAAACATGAAATAGAGCAATCTCTTAATTAAAACTTGCCATTTCTTACAAATGGTTTCTCATTCAAATATGTATACCTCTTTCTTTCCTCATTCTGATTTATCTGAGGAATAGTCAAGAACAACTTTATTAATTTAGCACCTGGGAAAGTAATTTGTCTATGTTTCTATTTAAAAACATATTTAAAGCGTGAGATTAGGTTTTAAGGACATATTAGTTATTCTATAACTTTCTGTTGTCTTAGATAAAAGTATTTTTTAAATATCTTTAGGTATTCGCTTATTTCCAATACTTTATCACGTTTCAAAGTGTACCAAAGAGGAAACTCTATTATCTTTTGTTTTTGGAGAGATTTTTCAAAAGGGGTTATGAAAAGGAGAGGTGCGTTTGCCCATTTTATGAAAGTAAATAGAGGTTGAATATTTCTTATTCAAAATACTTGGGATCAGAAGTGTTTCAGGTTCCGGACTTCCTTGGATTTTGTAATATTTGCATTATACTTAACAGCTGAGCATCTCTAATCCAAACATCTTACATTGGAAATGCTCCGATAAGCACTTCTTTCTTGTTTTATGTTGGTGCTCAGAAAGTTTTAAGTTTGGGAGCACTTTGGATGTCAAATTTTTGGGTTAGGGATGCTCAGCCTGTATTTCAGACATTATTTGCAATACACTTTGGGACACTGTTGTCAAAGTTGCAGTTTGTCTCCTGGAAGTTTTGCTCCCCACTGCTTCCAATGAATCAGAGAAATCTGATGCTATCTGATAATTATGAGATTTCTGCATTAAGATTCTATTCTGCTGCATTTGTTTTAACTTTTTAGCCAATCATTTTTAAAAATATAATTTCAGGCATGTTTATAAGGTCCTGAACTCTAAACTCCTTATGAGTCTGAAAATATGGAGATTTCTGCTAAAAGATTCATTTTCATACTATATCATGGCAGAAATAATGATTATGTTTACCCTAAGTTACTCATAGTTTTTAAAAGCTTCTGTCATTTTCTTCACTATTGACATTATTCTTGAAATTATATACATTTCTGTGTTCAAAGGACATATAATGAAAAGGTAATATGCTTTAAGTAAATACTTTATCTAAAATCTCTCCAACAAATTTATTATCAGCAAAATTTATCTGAAAGGTTAATAGCAATTATCTTTACATCTATCTGTATTTATTTATTTAATGTCAGATACTTGGTGAAATGTTTCCTTAAAGCAAATAAGCAACCAAAGAAAGAAGCAAACAAAACAAGGGTATAAGATAATTTCTTTGTACTATGGGGGGAGGAGATTTTCATGCTACATATTTTTCGTTTAGGTGCTAGAATTCTTCAGTATTTTAATCTGTGTATGCTGATTGTGAAATGGAATAGTTACAATCAGAATATGTGGATATTTTATTTGTATTTTGATACAATTATTTTAAACATGAAATAGGATAATCTCTAAATATCTTAAATGTACATATAAATTGTGCAGTTTATGCCCAAAGAAGACACACAACAAATCTTGACATAGGAAATAAAGCTAGGCACTAAGCTAAATACACACACACACACACACACACACACACACACATTTTAGAATTAGATATACTGTCTAATGATGTTATAAAAATACCAATGAGTAAAAAATATATATAAAACAGTACAAATACTAAATTAAGTAGTATGCTTTTTGTTTTCTTTGAAAATTGAAAAATCTGTCTACAATACATAGTATGATGTTATCATTTGTAAAATCCTTGGAATCAAAAATGCTAGAGAGCAAAGTCTTCATCCCTAAATTTGGCATTCCCTACCTAACACTCTCTCAGTTATACAATTTATTAGCTGAATAACTTTGAAAATTATACATTGCATCTAAAATTCATAATGCTATAAATTCTATGCTGCTATACATCAGCCTATCAGAAACTTTTTGTTTACATACCATATCATAGAATTTCACAATTTGTTGTTTCATTTTAAGGTTACAACTTCATCTTTCTGCAGTAGTCATTATATAAAGTCATTAAAATATTTTACAAATATTTCTGAGTCTTACCAATATCCCGACTAAATATTCACCTGAGAACTTTCTCTTGAAATGCTATGCTAAACAATGTTGTTTTTCTGTGGAAATAAATGGTTCTTTCTGTCAAAATAAATGATCTTTTGAGGGAGGGGTTATATTTCCCTTCGGAAGCCAAGAAACACACATGTAATACAATGAATGTTTTCGTCCCTCCCAAATTTATGTGTTGAAGCCCTAACCCCTAAAGTGATAGCATTAGGAGACGGAGCTCAGGGAGGTGATTAGGTGTTGAAGGTAGAACCCTCAGGAATGGGAGAAATACCCTCATAAGAGAGACCTCAAGAGATTCCTTGCCTCTTCCATCATGTGAAGACATAAGGAAAAGACCAGTCTATGAACCAAGAAGTAGGCCCCCACCATATACCATGCACTAAATCTGCAGCACTTTGATCTTAGACTTCCCAGCTCCCAGAAATATGAGGAATAAATGTTTGTTATTTAAAGGCCATACGGTCTATTGTATTTTGTTATAGCAATCCATATAAACTATGACATCTTTAAGAATTACATTTTTCTAACTTACCTTTTGATATTGTACTTTTCCCTTTTCCTAAATCTGATTTTATAATTTGATTTTATTTTCTTCATTTTATCATGCAAAATACTATAAGCCACTTTAAATAAGTTTATGTAGAGAGACAGAAATTAATGGACCAACCAATACATTAATTAATAAAGTAAACCCATGAAAAGTATTTTTAATCTGTTAAGGTATGAAAGCAGAACACTAATCCTCATTTGAAAAAATCACTATAACTGAGACCTTTCATTAATTTTTTTATAAGCTTAAAGAACACACGCTCATTTGGTGTTTCATCATTTTGAATAGTTTTATTCAATATAGTAATAGTATAGCAGATTGTATTTCAATGTATTCTATGATAACTCCAATAGAGAATGACAATAATTTAATTTAAAAAATTGAAAAAGAGGTTGAGTTAAAGGACAGGATGATATAGTTTGCAAATAATGTTTAGGAGAGTTAATAAAAATATTAATATATGTATTGATTTAATTGTTCACACAAACAAAAATAAAGTAAAAATTCAGTTTAAACTTCATTGTGGTGAATCCATTTAATCTTAAATGGAATTATAGTTTATATTTACATAATTATGTTCTTCCTTAGTTTCAGGTATGGTTAAAAGTCAGAGAAAATGATATTAAGTCTCATTAACCATGATAAGGGACTTGTACATATTAAAACAGGCCTTTAACATTTTTCCCAAGTATATGTCAATTGACTCAGTGAAAATAATTTATGACCTCTTAATTTAACACAATGATTTTCCAGAGCTTTCTAGCAGACAAGCCATCTATCCCTTTAATTATTTGAACACATTATCAGGACTGTAAATAAACATCTTTACTAAATTTTAGTAACATTTAATAGGTTTTTTTTTAACACTACAGTGACATTTAATATCTGAAAATAATAATAGTTTATCTTTTAGGTTGATGTTTAATCAACCATTTATTCTTTCCTTTACCCATTCATGCAGAAATGTTTAATGAACACCTACTATGTGACAGAAACTCTCCTAGATGTTGGAGATTTAACCAAATAAGAAAAGAAAAAGACAAATATAAAACAAGACAGACAGGATACTTTTACTGTTAAGAGAGAGAGGCCATAAATAAGCCAAGAGCTAAATACATAATTATAACTTCAGATCAGATAATTCTTTTGAGGAAAAGAAAGCCATATGCAAGTATAAACGATAGGATTTGGTCATCAGGGAAGTTCTCCTGCAGATGTGACAGTGCCTCAGAGCCCTGCACCAAGTGAGGGAGAACACCTTGAGAAATAAAGTATGATTCCCGAGATAAAAAGCAGTTAGAAATTTTTAAGGAAAACACAGGAAAATGGGATTGACCATAGTTTACATGGGAGGAGTGTATACAAGACAATCATAGTGACAGAAGTCAGAACAGATAAAGTCTTGAGATAAGGGTAAGAATTTTAAAATAGTTTCCCCAGTAAGATGGAAGCCATTGTAGAAATTGAGCAAGGTTAGCATATAATCTGAGTTGCATTTTTAAGTGATTACTCTGATGGTTCTGAAAATGTAAGTCCTATGAAAGACTCAATGACGTGATTTATGTGAATCTGCAGACATGTTCACTGTCACTTTTGAAGCCAGTGTGCAGGCGCAAGATCCATTCAGCGTCCACTGCTTTTCCCCATACGGGCAGCCAGATGCAGAAGTGGCAGCCCCGTGAGAGCTAGGTGTGCAGTAAGAGTCTCTACAAGAAATATACTCTGTGTCACCCATTGGATGATTTTCTAAAATGAACTCAACAGTCTCAATTTCCTTTAGGTGGAAGGTTTTTATCCTTTTATCTAACCTGCTTGAAAAGGGGCCTCTGAACCCATGTCAGCTCTGACCGGTTCCACTGAGTCTCTGTCTCCGTCCAACACTATTAGAATCAGATGACCTATTTGCCTTGCTCCTGGCATCTCCATAGTCTCTCAGAGGGATAGGGTTACAACACAGCAATGCTGAGGAACTAATGCTGTTTGGTGAATTTTTACTAAAAAGTAACAGGAAAAGAAAAAGAATCTGTGTATATACTACTTTATATTACTTTGCCATCTTTTCCTCTAGTAGTCAAGAAACAGTAACTCTGTATGATCTGCTCAACTGGAGCAACAAGTGAGTGAGAAATCCCATTTTTTCTTTCATTTACAATTTTGAATTAGGCTGTGGCCAGGAACTTTGAAATTTCCTTCTCTTCTAAATGACCTAAATTTATTTTTCCCCTCCTGCTTGCTTCCCTTGGATTGTATCATCAAATAAATTTTTTAACACATCAGATTATAGATACATAGATAGAGAGAGAGATAGAGAGATAGATAGATAGATAGATAGATAGATAGATAGATAGATAGATAGACAGAAAATGATAATTAATTGTGGTGATGACCACAGGAAAAATAAAGTCTCAGACACAAGTTTGAAGTTGAAAAGTTTCCCCACCTGGAAGAAAGGGGAAATTGGAACCTTGTTTCTCGTGATTTGTGAGGTTGTGCTTTCATAGATGCCTGTTTGGGAGGATATGAAGGCAACAATCACTGGAACAATGACAATGATAATGATAGACTGTGGTGTGACGTAGCTGTTTTCAACAGAATTCACAAGCTTGCTAAAAATGAAAAAAGTTCAGACAGCTATAAGACAGCTTATACTGTAAAGGCTAGAAAGCCAGAAAAATCTATATGGCCACTTTAAATGATACTAAAGTTGTAGGAAAAACTACTGAAAGCAGGCTTGAAATGGGAATGTTAGGAGGAGTGAAACAGCAAAGAATACAAATTGCTGCCAAATCAAGTTCCTGATGGCCATTTGTATGTCTTTTTTTGCAAAAAATTATATTCAAATCATTTGCTCATTTTTCAATTTGTGATTTTTTTTGTTTGTTGTTTGTTTGTTGTTTTGCTATTGAGTTCTTTGAGTCTCTTACATATTCTGGTTATTAATTCTTTTTCAGATGGATAGTTTGCAAATATTTTCTCTTATTCTGTGGGTTGTTTCTTCACTTTGTTGATTGTTTCCTTTGTTGTGCAAAAGTTTTTTAGCTTGATGTCATCTCATTTGCCTATTTTTGCTTTGGTTGCCTGTGCTTTTGAGGTCTTCCACAAAATCGTTTGTCTAAATCAATGTCCTGGAGCATTTTCCCGAAGTTTTATTCTAGTAGTTTCATAGTTTGAGGGCTTAAGTTTAAGCCTTTCATCCATTTTGATTTGATTTTTATATATGGTGAGAGATAGGGCTCTAGTTTCATTCTTCAGCATATACTTCTCTAGCTCTCCCAGCAAAGTTTATTGAAGAGACTGCGCTTGCCTTTTTGTACATTATTGGCACCTTTGTCAAACCTGAGTTGGCTGTAAGTGGGATTTGAATCTGTATTCTCTCTTCTGTTCAGAGGTTCTGTGTTTCTGTTTTTATGCCAGTAGCATGCTGATTTGGCTACTATATCTTGGTAGAAGATTTTGAAGTCAAGTAGTGTGATGCCTCCAGCTTTGTTCTTCTTTCACTCAGGATCGCTTTGATTACACAGAGTCTTTTGTGGTCCATACAAATTTTAGATTGTTTTCCTCTATGTATGTGAAGAATGTAATTAGATTTTGACAGGGATTGCACTGAATTTGTAAATTGCTTTGAGTAGTATTGCCATTTTAGCGAAATTAATCCTTCTAGTACATAAGCATGGGATATTTTTCCCATTTGTTGTGTCCTCTTCCCTTTTTTTAATCAGTATTTTATAGTTTCCCTGTAGACCATTCACTTCTTTGGTTAAATTGATTCCTAGGTATTTTATATTCTTTATAGTTTTGTAAATGAAATGATATTCTTGATTTCTTTTTCAGATACCTGCAGCTATATACAAATGTAACTTGTTTTGTAAGGTGATTTTGTATCCTGAAACTTTACTGAAATTCCTTATTAGTTCTCAGAGTGTTTGTTTTTTGGTGGAACTTTTAGGTTTTTTTTAAGTAAAAAGTCATGTCGTCTCTAAACAAAGCAATTTGACTTCTCACTTTATAATTCCAATGCCATTTATTTCTCTCTCTTGCTTTATTGCTTTGGCCAGGACTTTTACAAATTCAAAGAGGCAACGATGTAGAAAAAATGCTGAACATCACTAATCATTAGGGAAATATACATCAAAACCACAATGAGATATAATCTCATCCTAGTTAAAATGGCTTTAATAAAATAGATAGGCAATAATGGATGCTGATGAGGCTGTGTATAAAGGATAACTTTTTTACATTGTTGGTGGGAATGTAAATTAGCACATGCAGGTTCATAACAGTCAAAATCTGGAAAAAACCTCAGTGTTCCCCAAGGAATGAATGGATAAACGGCAACAACAAAAACACATAATGGAATATTATTCAGCCATAAAAAATAATGAAATCCCATCAAGAGAGTTTATAATTGTTTAATTGTGTTTTGGTTATTTAAAAATTTGGTTATATTTAAAAATTATATTACCCTGTTGCATTCTGTTTTTCAAATTTTTAATTCAGAAGTCCATCATCAGTCTCAGCTTCTTTGAAGGCATTTATCTTTTTAGTTTGGCTGCTTTCACCAATGTATAAATGAATCAATAAATATGGTGTGTGTGTATATATATACATACATATATACATATATATATGTGGTGTGTACATATATATACACACACACACACAATGGAATATTAGACATAAAAATAAAATTTGGTTATTTGCAGGAGCATGAATGGAAATAGAGATCATTATGTAAACTGAAATATGCCAAGCAAAGAAGGAAAACTATTGCAAGTTCTCGTCCATGTGTGGGATCCCAGAGGCTGGAGAGGAAATGGAGAGGAGTTGATTAATGGGTACAAACATACAGTTGGAAGAAGAAATAAGATCAACTGTTTGATAGATAAGTAAGGTGACTATAGTTTATAATAATCTATTGTACATTTCAACATAGTAGGAAGATAATAAATGATTGTAGCAAAAAGACAAATATTTAAGGCGATGAATATTCCAAGCACACTGATTTGATCTTACAAATTACATAAATACATTAAATCATTACACGCATTCAGAAACTATGGACATCTATTATGTATCAATAAAAGTTATTCTAAAAAGTCAGATATTCTGAGTCAATCTGAGTTCTAATGGAACAGAAAATGTGATCATGAGACCCAGAATGTCAGTATTAGTGTGGATGACACTCAGTATCTTGAATTCCCAAAGTTTCTTGGGGCAATCTGGCCAACTAAATTGGTGTGTTTCTCATGATGAGAGAAAAATCACCAAATTGGCATGTTTTTTATCATGAAAGAAAAATCACTTAACGTTTGTTAGGAATTTATAATACCTTACCCGAGGCTGATTTGAAACAACACTCTTTTCTTCAAGACTGTTTAAACATCTGTTATTGACTCTAAGGCAAAAAATAGAGTTAGTTATCTTCAAAAGATGAGCAGACAAACAAGATCAGTTTTCACATTTACACACACACACGGCTCTGGGACAAAGAGATCGCAGAATTACTTAATGTGTATTTTTACCGCATGTACGAAAATGTATCTTGGGGGTTTATAATAATAAGGAAAAAATCATATAAGGTTAAAAAGAAAGTATTTTTTAACATGGGGCAATCACTTATGATTTAGAAGTCAATGTTCTGGCAAGGACACTCACAGTCCTTCTGTGTTTGCAGAGATGGCTCCCTGAAGACTGAAACAATGATTGCTGGCAGCGTGCTGAAACTTCTTTGACACTGACTTAAGGAAGGAATCAAAAGGTCAGATAAGTGGGAATGTTCTAATAAATCTGATAAACCACCACCTGATTAGATTACCTGAGAGGGCCCAGAAGATACTCCTTTCATTAGTCCATGGTGAATACATGTGTAAATGTGGCACCCATATCTTTGCAAACCTCACTGATGGCTGGGCTAGCATGAAAACGCTTCCTGTTACTGACACATCTTTGTTACATAAATGAGGTTAATGGGATTCTAAAGTGAGAGAGCACAATTAAAGAATTTAACTACCAAAGACTAGCTGAAGTTAGTTTATGTGAGGTGCATCAACACTGGGGTTGGAGTAAGAGTCCCTTCATCCAAAGGAGTATATATGTGAATGGATTAAAACTTATTATATGCCTAGGGAAAAGTACATGTGCAGTTAACTAATGTTGCTTACTTTGTATATTTCAAAAATTTAAAAGGTGGCAGGAAGATACTAACATTAGCAACCACAATGAAAAAATTAATTTTGTCGCTCAGAGTATTAATTTCCTATGGCTGTCATCACAAATCACTACAAACACAACCACCTAAACACCTGTTTATTACCTCACAGTTCTACTGGTCAGAAATCCAGGTGGACTCAGCCAGGTTCTCTTCTCTGGATATTGTAAGACCAAAGTTTAAGGCATTGACCAGATTGAGCTCCTCTCTCAAGAAACTCAGAAAGAATCTCTTCCTAAACTCCTTCAGTTGGTTTGAAGAACTCAATTCTTTGTGACTGTACATCTGTGGTTCCTATTTACTTGCTGGCTGTTAATGATAGGTTGTTTTTCTCTTAAAGGTTGTGTACATTTCTATTCATTTGCCCCTTTTATCTCAAAGTCAGGGAGAGTTTATTGAATTCTTCTCACTCTTCCATTTTCGCCATTTTCTCAGGCTTTCTTCTGCCGACAGGCAGAGAAAGATCTCTGTATTTAAGATCTCATGTTACTATACCCAGCTCACCTGGATAGTTGCCCTGTCTGAAGGCCTGTTGTTCTGCACAACATATAATAATTGTGGAAGTGATGTCTTTTTATATTTACAAGGTTTGAGGATTAGGACAGACATTTGGAGACTGGAGGAGGCATTTACAAAAATGTTGTTTACCTCAGTGAGTTTCTAAAGCTAAGTCAATTCTCAAACCCAAAGCTCACTCATAAAAGGTAAGGCTGGATGTACTTGACAAAAAAACCCTAGTGCTATTACTACTAGTGTATACAATACCTTCCAGTCCTACACCAGATGTACCAGCAGCCACATTTAGGAGGCAGGAGATTCTGATGTGCTGCCCAGATGTCCCTTTCAAGACTCGCATCCTCATTTCTCCAGATGCCAGGAGAGTTGGCTTTTTTTTTTTTTTTTTTTTTTTTTTGAGATGCAGTCTCGCTCTGTCACCCAGGCTGGAGTTCGGTGGCATGATCTCAGCTCACTGCAGCCTCCACCTCCTGAGTTCAAGAGATTCTCCTGCCTCAGCCTCCCTAGTAGCTGGGATTACAGGTGCCCGCCACCACGCCCAGCTAATTTTTGTATTTTTAGTAGAGACAGGGTTTCACCATATTGGCCAGGCTGGTCTCAAACTCCTGACCTTGTGACCACCTGCCTCGGCCTACCAAAGTGTTGGGATTAAAGGCTTGAGCCACCGCACCAGGCCAGGAGGGTTGGCTTCTAATGCCTCTCAGCTGAATAACTCTCTCGAACTTCTTAACTGTGTTTGGTCAAGGAAGCTGATTGTTTAAATGTATGTTCCTTCTCTGGTAGTAGCCCATGCCCAGGGATTAGTCAATGTGTTGTACCTGGCCCTTTGTTTATATTCAAATTAACTCTGAAGAGTTAATTTGTCAGTAACTCTGTCAGAGCTACATTATGTATAGCTGAGGCTTTCAGGGCAACTGAATTATATTTCTTCTTATTCTTCTGACCAGTTATATTCCTGTTTTCCTCCCCATGGTTTATATATTTCTAAAAGGCAAAAACATATCCTTCATACAAATGTTTGCCTCAGAGTCTGTTTTCCAGGAAGTCAGTGAAGTACATAAGTACACTGAGGAAAGAAAAGTACCTAGACTTTTTGAGGACAATTAACATAAAGGCTCTGTGCTAACTGATAACTGTTGATACGAATGGTGAAGAATTTTAATTCTTACTTAAGCACTAAAAGGGAAAACAACACATTCTATACATTCTACTGGCTCTCTCATTTCTGGATCTCACAGGTAGAGAAGTGAGAGAGATGTGTCTTTTTTTTTTAATGGAGCATCAGACACCTATATAAGAATCTTCTATTGTAATAGACTTAATGACTTTGCCTAGTCTCATAACTGACTCATACGAGCTTACTGTATTCACTAGACTGTATCATATTTTTCCTATTAACCAGTATTAATCAAAAAAGCAAAATGCCAAAACAGAATAAAAACTATATGTATTGACATTCATAAGAAATGTATTTATGAATGTCATAATATAAATCCATGCAAAATGACATTTTCACCATAAAGGTCACAGTAAAAAGAAAAATAAAATGTTGGGCCAAGCACAGTGACTCATGCTTGTAATGTACGTCATTTGGGAGGCTGAGGTCAGTGGATTGCTTGAGTCCAGGAGTTTGAGACCAGCCTGTGCAGCACAGTGAAACCCCATCTTTACAAAACTACAAAAAATTAGCCTGGCGTGGTGGCATGCACCTGTAGTTCAACAACCCAAAAGTCTGAGCTCCAGAGGTCAAAGCTGCAGTGAGCTGTGACTGCACCATTGCACTCCAGCCTGGGTGACAGAGTGAGATCTTGCCTAAAAAAAGAAAAAAAAAAAAGTCTTACATTATATATTATCTTTCTAATGCTATGTAACATATTACTACATATTTAGTAAAATAATACTCACTTATTGGTTCACATTTCCTTAGGTCAGAAGCCCAGATGGGCTTGAGTAGGTTCTCTGCAGAAAGTTTCACAAGTCGAATAACCCACACCAGCCAGATGGTCTCTGTGGGAACTCGAAGGGAGAATCCACTTCTAGCTGTATTCAAGTTAATGATCAAGTTCTGTTCTTTGAAGTGTAAGACTAAGGTCCCCATTTCTTTGCTATCATCAGCTAGGGACCATTCTTACCTTCTAGAAGAAACCTGAACTCCTTTGTGGGTGACCCCCCCCAACCCCATTCAAAATTGGCCATTCAAAACTATCAATGGCATGGCCAATCCTTATACTTCAAAACTTCCTTACTTCGTTTTCTGCGACTCAACAGAAAATATTTTCTTCTCTTAAAGGGCTTGTATTACTTGATTAGGCCAACCTAGATGCACTCTTGTATGCCATGCAAAGTAGCAGAAATCAAGTGACATTTTACTATGACATGATATACATAGATTCTACACAAACTTAAATATGACAGGGTTATACATGGGCAAGGAACAATGGTGACCATTCTTAGGATCTTGCCTACCACACATCCTATGTATAAAAATGTGTATATCATGCCATATATCCTCAAAAAATACAATACTCAAATTGTTTTCTGCAAATTTTCAAGCTGCTAGAGCAATAATACCTAGTATATCTGATTGTTCAAAATTATGGGGTGAGTAATTAAGTTAATGCTTGCAATATCCACTTGAATATCACTTTCTGACAATAAACCAAAACAATATAAATGATTGAAATTCAAATTTGTTTTTCTCCTTTCCACGATAATAGCTCCTAAAATTCCCAAATCTCCTTTAAAAATATGGGAGGAAGAATAAAATTACACCTGCAATAGGCAATGTTTATAGCCCACCAAAATCCCTTTGTTGAAATATTAAGTCCCAAGTTGATGATATTAGAAGGTAGAGCCTTTGGGACCTGACTAGGTCATGAGGGCAGTGCCCTCACAACGGCGATTAGTGCCCTTACAAAAGCGACCCGAGGAAACTTATTTGTCTATTCCACTAAGGACACAGCAAGAAGGTGTGGTTTATAAAGAGCTGGCCTTCACAAGACATTGAATCTGCTCACATCTTGTTCTTGAACTTCTGAGCCTCCAGAACTGTAGGAAATACATTTTTGTCGTTTATAAGCTACCCAGTTTATGGTATTTTGTTACAGCAGCTTGGACAGACTAAAACAACACCCTAAGTTATTTCTTTTGATATTTGTTATATTAAAGGCATCTGGTATATAAATAATATGAAAAAGATGCTGCCCATTATTCTAATATAATAATTCAACTATATTGTAAAAAAGGCAAGATATAATGTTGAGCAAGTATACTTTTATTTTATTATCAGCTAGTCATAATAGATTGAAATAATATATATATATAACATGCTTGCTAGAAAAATGCCTTGCTATCTGTCATCTGATACTACTGTGGATAAGACTGATGTTTGCATTTAGTTTGCCTTCTAGTAGCATACCATTTTCTATAGAATGTTTCTGCTTCCTCTCCTTTTCCATCAGGAAGTGCTGTTGAAGTCCCTGAATCTATTGGGTTACACCTGAGTCTAACTGAATAACTAAGAATATCTTTCCTAATCCGTTTGTGTATGTTGTATTTTATAAATCTCAAGTTCAAGAAAACTGGAAGAATATTCTACCCTACAAAACATAATATTTTGTTACTCACTTATAGTTACTTCAAAAATTTCCAATGAAGTATCAAGTTTGGATTAATGTTTATTATGTTTTCTTACTATAAAATAGTACATATTTACTTAAAGGTCACTGAATGTTATAATACTTAGTTTGAGTTATAGTATAATACAATTCTTTTTAGGTGGTATATTCACAATTAACTCCAGTGTGCTCATTCATTTGTTATTCATCTATTATTTGTTTAGTCACTAGACATTTACTAAATCATATTAGTGAACCATAAAAGAAGAAATATTACTCTAATTTAAAACATTTGCAATATAACTTTATACCATACTGATGGCATACAGGAATTAGACAATTCCTTAGGAATGAATTGCAAATTTTGATGGTTTAGAATACTAGTTGGTATAGCATGCTGTTTTAAAATTCCGCAGGTCAGTGACACGTAACAGTCAAACTCTGAGTTTAAATTCTTCTGTTCTAATTCCAAATTTTCTTCTTGGTAGCTAATTGATACTAAGCAAGTAACCTAGTCTCCAAAAAAGTTACATTATCAATTTTAAAAAGTAATAAATCTATAAAATATTACACAGACGTAAGCTATGATAAATATAGTGATTATGCAGCAATAATAATACTTTCCATTTTGTAATATCTGTGTAGTCTGAAGTTGATCCCTTCCATTCTTGTCAGTTTTCTGTAAAAAAAAATATGAAAAATATTTTTCTGAGGAAATATATGTTGACAAAGTCACAGAGAATATAGTCATGTGTATTCCCAAATTCTAAACATCTGAGTCAGTTTCATTTTATCTTGTTCTGAAAGCCTAGTCATGTGAAAAAATATTGATGGCAGTAAGATTCTAAGGCAACATATGTAGAAGTAACTGAAGTAAACTAATGGTACAACAGATGGTCAGAAGAAATCCTTCACGAATGTGTTGAAGCAAAATTCGAATCAATATGATTGAATCATTAATATCAATGAAATCCAAATAGATGCACTTGTGTAAAAAGTTTGAGTATCTCAGAACAAACTAGTCTTAGGCAAGAAAACAGAACTATAAACAACAAACTGTGCAAGTCCCAGCCAATCATTAAGGCTGAGCTGGGTTACACATTTAATCCATGTTGTGAAAACTTGTTGTTTTTTCTTTAGGGCATTTGACTCAATAACACATGTTTTTCCATTAGGTGCAATTTGGCCTTATTAGAGGACATGTGTATCCTTCATTATTATTGAATTAAGAAAGAAATTTTAAAGTAATTGAAACTCTAGTTCTTTAAATGCAGGAGGAATATTATATTTGTATTGTTTTAATATTTAACTTATGTAAAAGTAATGTTATATTATTTAAAATAGCAATAGAAAACATTTCTTCAAATTATTTATTCATGCAACAATGTTTTCTGAGCAGCTATATGTGCCAGACTATAAAGAATTAAGTAATAAACAACACAGATACGATATTTGCTCTATTATACTAACAATGATGGCAGAAAAAGAGGGAGGAAATTGTTATGATGTATGATTGGTGCTATGTCAAACAAAGTAATATACAATTTGTGACAAATTCCAGGAATATCTAACTTTATTCTACACAGTGCATAAAGTTTTCCTGGAAAATACCTCTTTAGCTTAGCTAAAAGTCTTCTAAACTAGCTTTATATTTTTTACAGTATTTCTCAACCTGTATCCTTATTTAAAGTGAAGATAAAAATTATTTCATGGAAACTAAGTATTAAATTATTTTTATTATAATATTATTTTAACATACCCAGTTATAAAACCAAGAACATAATTTTTGAGATTTTAGTTCTGTGTAACTTTAAAATTAAAACATATTTTATAATGAACTATTAAGCAAAATTTATTTCAAGTTAATGAAACTGATAATGTTTACCTGAAGATAAATTGAGTCTCACAATATAAACATGGAGTTTATTGCTATGAGGTGAATTTTTTAGTATGGCCTGATTTACTTCTAAAGGATTTCTCAAGTAAATTTTGTAGGTTTTATTCAGTGCAAAAATTCAGTCTATTGTTATTAGTCTCTCATTCTGTGGGAACATATCTCTTTTGTTTTCTTTCTTCCTTCATTATTGACTCATAATAATTAAAATGAGACTATTGTTTCTAAGACAGTCAGAAGTTTCTATTAAAATATGGGCATTTAAATCATATAGCAGTTTAAATGGATAGGAGTCCCACTAATTTCCGTTTGCACAGTGGGCTCACTTTATAACTCTCTTTGAAAAATGTCCCTTCATCAAGGACCTGACTCAGAGATTTGTGTTGGAAAGTCTATGCACACTCAAAAATAAAAAAACATGCTAATAAGATTACTATCTTAAATGTATTTTATAATGTATTAGGAATACAGCAAGAAAACTGAGTTACCTGAAAAAGAACAAGGAATAAGAGTATAATTAGAACTTTAAAATAAATGTATCATTTTTATTTCTCAGAGATACTTTGAAAGAACTGCATCCAATAAGCTGAGATTCTCACACAATAATATGCTTTTGGAGATTTTGGCATTTGAAACTTGTCTTGTTTTGTGCTGTTGTAAAAAATGATCTGAAGCTAAGTAATTTATATAGAATGGAAATTTATTTTCTTATAGTGTTGGAGGCTGCGGGTCCAAGATGAAAGTAGGTTCACTGTCTGGTGAGAGCCCAGTATCCACTTCCAAGATGGAGCCTTGTTGCTGCATCTTCTTGAGGAGAGAAACACTATGTCCTGCAATAGTGAAGGAACCTAAGGGATGAGAAAGGAGCAAACTCCCTCTGTCAAGATTTTTTATAATAGCGTTAATCCCATTCACAAAGGTGGAGCACTCACGATTCAATCATTTCTCAATATCAATACCTGTCAATGCTATTGCTTTGGGGTTTAAAATCTGACATGAATTCAGGGGGTGTGGGGAGGGGAACACAAGCATTCGAACAATAGTAAACATGGAATTGTTGAGATTAAAAATGAAAAGGACAACAAAGTATGAAAATAGAATTAATTCAAGACTAAATAATACTAAACATCAAGTTACTATGATGGATGCTGAATTTAAAAATCATCAGAGAACATAGGACCGAAAGACAGACAGCACTAGGTCTATCTACATTATATCCTTACACCTAAAAATATGCACTTACTGTTCAGGATTGTGTAAGGGCAAAGAATTTTTCCTCCTCCTCTGAAGGTTTGAATCTGTTAAAATGAACTAACAAAGGCAGATCAACAGGAGAAAGGGCATAAAATTTACTGATGGATAGAAGCACAGGAGCCATACTAAATATGAGACTCCAAGAGGGCCCAGGTGACTGAAGTTTTCAAACTGGTCTGAGGCTACAGGTTATGGGAGGTGAGAGGAGGTGAGCATGTCCTTAGAAATAGTAGATAGCAGCCTGTGGTAAAAGTTTCTCTGTCAGACCACTAAAAGAATTGAACCTTTAGTTTCTTTTTCCTGTGACTTAAGTTTCTCCTACATCAAGATAAACAGATAAAGAGTCCTCAGAGGAAGTCTGTTTGTATCCCCACAAATCCAAATCTGCTGCACAAGAGGCAGCTTTTCAGAGCTATTCCCCTCCTGCATCCTCTCTAAATAGTTATATCAAAAGATCCCCAAAAAGTAAATTTTGGGGTGGCATATTTTGGTATTCCTAAAATTGTTAAAGTTCTAAAGTAAAATGCAACAGATTTTTAATAGTGTGTAGGAAAGAGGGTGGAATAGGAGGCTATAGAAACCTGTATGCAATGTTTTTATTATTAAAGAAACATGAATTTCTATATAAATGATATAATTAAATGTAATCCTAAATAATATTAATTGATAGACTTATTTTCAAATAAAGTAATACAAAGTAATATAAAATTATGATGTTATGTATCTCAAACTTAAACTTAATTGGAAGTCAAATTAATATATATATATTCTACATATATATAAATTTATATATATATAAATATAGGCATGGTCAGTTATTCCCATCTAATCTAAGCAAAAAGAGAAAAGTGAAAAGAAAAAGAAAACAAAAAAAGAAAGAAAGAATAAAACTTTTTCTATTTAAGCTACTCTAACAGGTTACTTACAACTTTTAAGCTTCCTTAGTTCTGAGACTTCCCAAAGCATTATTGTGTATAAATGCATTTCATTAATGACAACAACAAAAAAAATCACATAGGGAACCAATTTCTGAGATGATTAATTGCTGCCAGTTAAAATAAAATTTCCTTCTTGGTAATTACAACTGCATATTAAATACAAATGTCTACAAATAGCTTAACAAATGCACTTAGAGAGCCAAACAGCATTTATCATAAAACCTAAACTCAGTATTAGAGTATAAAAATTCCATGTGCCATGCTTTCTTTTTTGTGTGGATTAATACTTACCATTTACGTAAATGAATTATGTGGAAAGTGTCATATGATCATAGTAAATCATCAACAAAGTGCTTTATTAATAACATAAAAACCTAAAATCGTTAATAATTGTAATATATGTGATACTTTACCATGTGAATAAAATAAATCCACACTGCAATTTGTTTCGTGTGTTTTCTTGAATTTGAAATCATAATCAAAAAGAAAATGATGAAGAGAAACTACTGATTGGCTTACTTGTGCAAAGGCAATATTGTTTAACTTCAAATTGCTTTTTCCCAAAATAGGACTAAGAAAATAGAGCTCCTATATCCAGAAATCTTTTTCCTTCACTGAGCAAATAATCAAAATTTAAATATAAAAACAGATTTGTTGAAATGGGAATATTTTTTAAAGTTTTATTTTCCACATTGGATTATCCTGATTTATGTTTAATGAAAAATTCATTTTCTTAGACATGTAAGGTTTATATAAATAGCAATATACAAAAATATAATGGGATTTTAATACATACATATATATATACACACACACCAATTTAGATTGCTTTTTGATTATACAGTAATATACATTTTTAATGTTTTTTACTTTTTGAAATCTAGTACTTATTCAATATTATGATTATCTTTCCATTGAAGCATGAAAGGAAATGTAGGAGCCAAAGGAGAGCTTTCCCCTAGGCCCTCTGAAGGTTCACTGAAAAATCAATCCACTAAGATAGATTCATTAGAGTACAGGAACACAAATTTATTTTGTGTGTGTATAAAGGAGCATTCAGAATGAAGACCAAACAATACAGAGGAAATGCTTAGATTCAACACAGTATGTATGGACAGCCAAGTAGAAATATGATTGGACAAAAAGAATATGATCTCAGGCTAATGGATAGAATGAGGAAACCAAGCAAGGTCTCTGTGTCCCGATTCTAACTGACTTTTTCTGAGTAAGTTTCCTTCTGTGTATGGGGCAAGACTCTCACTAGAATGGGAGATTTTACGACCTACAGTCAACAAGATAAGTCAGATAATTTCTAGATGACCAGTTTTTATACAAAAATGTGCAGGCAAAATTAGAGTAATATTTTTAGATTTGATGGTTGGCTTTAGGGACAAGAGGTACTGGTTTCTATGAGCCACCTTGGGTAAGATGAGTTCTAGTTTCTATGGCTAGCCTTGGGGGAGCATGGGACTGATGGTGCAGGAGATAGTCACAGAAAAACTTTTGCTTTTGAGGTCTTCTTTTTTGTGTATTGTTTTCTGATCCCCAACAGACACTAGACAGTAACTCAAAGCCCATGAAAAAATAAAGCTATCCAAAAAGGCAAATAAATGGGCAGTCACAAAAGCTAGTAGTATTGTAAAATCTCCTGTTAACTCCACTTTCGTTTACTATATGATTTAAGAGAATGAAGGATAAAAATACTATTAGTCTAAATGTTAATACCGTTGTAATTTTGTTTTATAACTTCACTTTTTATTTTCTATGTAATTTAAGATCTTAATGTATTTAACAGAGCTATATATTTTGGGGGGCACACAATACATAAAGATATAATTTTGTGACATATACAACCTAAAGAGGTAGGGACAGAGCTACAAAAGAAACAAAGTTTTTTGTTTGTTTGCTTGTTTGGTAGTTTTGTTTGAGACAGAGTCTCACTCTTGTTACCCAGACTGCAGTGCAGTGGCATGATTTTGGCTCACTGCAACTTGTGCCTGCAGCAATTCTTCTGCTTCAGCCTCCCAGATAGCTGGAATTACAGGCACCCAACACCACGCCCAGCTAATTTTTGCATTTTTAGTAGAGATGGGATTCACCATGTTGGCCAGGCTGGTCTCAAACTCCTGACCTCAGGTGACCTGCCCCCCTTGCCTCCCAAAGTGCTGGGATGACAGGTGTGAGCCACCATACCTGGCCGCAAACTTTTTATATGTTATCAAAATTAAGCTGGTGTAAATCTACGTAAGAGTATTGTAACTTTAGAATATTAAGTATAATTCCTATGGTAAACATAAAAATAAAAATACCTATAGAATATATACAAAAGAAGTTTTTTTTAGTAAATATCGTACTACAAAAAATCAACTAAACACAAAAGAAAACAGTAATGTATAAAATGAAGAACAAAAAAGCTATCAGGCATCCCTAAACAAATTACAAAGTGAAAGAATTAAGTCCTTCCTTATCAGCAATTACCTTAAATGTGAAAGTATTATACTCTCTAATCAAAACACAGAGATTAGCAGAATGGAGAAGATAATATGGTCCAACTATGTGCTGTCTACAGGAGACTCACTTTAGATCCAAAGATACAAATTGATTTTAAATTACAGAATGGAAAAATCTATTCCAAGCAAATGGGAATCAGAGGTGGCTATACTAAACTATTACAAAAAATAGACTCTATGTTGTAGAAACCAAAGGAAAACTTCCCTTTCACTCTCAGAAGTTTTGCTGAAAAATCAACTCACAAAAGGCAGATTAATAAGAGAACAGGTTTACAATTTTTTAAACATGTACACAAGGGGAATCACAGAGTGAGTACCTACTCCCGCAGTGGGATTTGGAAAGTATATCTACCACCTTGATGCTACAGAAAAGAATGGGTCTTGGATCCTTGCAAAAACAGGTTATAATGGTAAAACAAATTATAGTGGAAGTACAGTTTATGGGAAGGAGAGAAGAGGAGGCTTGGCTAGGAAAGCTGGTCTTGTTATGTAGAAGAAATCTCACAGATAGGAGCCATCAAAAAATTAATAATACATGTTCGTTTCAGAGCTTTAAAGCTGTCAGACTCATTAATCTTTCCTAGATCTGGACAGTGGAAGGCCTGGCTTCACAGATTCTTCACGGAAGTAAATCTACCCCACAAAAGAAAGCTTTACAGGGCTACTCCTCTTTGCTGACTCTCTGAACTGCCATTTCAAAATACATCAAATAAATATATTTTGGGGTAAAACATTTTGATTTCTTTGAAAATCAAAACAGGTTCCCAGGAACGAAAGAATAACATTACATATTAATAAAAATTTTAATACAGCAAGAAGATATAACAATTATAAACATTTACTCACCTACTGGCAGACCATCAAAATATATAAGAAAAAAAAAAAAAGCCTGACAGATTGAAGGGAAGAAGAGAAAGCTCTACAATAATAGCTTCAGAATTAAATATCTTATAGGCAACATTGGATAAAACAAACTGACAGAGGATGAGTAAGAAAATAGAGGATTTAAACAACACAGTAATCTACCTACATCTAACAGATATATATACACAGAACACTCTGCCCAAACACAACAGCATAGACATTTTTCTCAATTACACATGGGGCATTTTCCAGGATGGATCACATATTGGGCCAAAATTCCAACTCAAAAAATGTACAAAGATAGATGTAATACAAAGTATCTTATTCAAGCACAATGAGATAAAGTTAGAGATTAATAACAAAAGTACAATTGGAAAATACAAAATTTGTGAAAATTAAACAAAATTCTCATAAACAACCAATAGATCAAAAAAGAAATCACAAGGAAAATTAGAAAATAAATTAGAGATGAATAAAAATGAAAACACAAAAGTGATGCTAAGAAGGAATTTATTCTTATAAATATATTAAAAATGCAAGCAAAAATCAAATCAAAAACATAAATTTACAATTTAGGAAATGAAAAAAGGAAAAATACACTAAACCAACACTATCAGAAGAAAGAAAATAATGATTAGAATACAGATAAATGAAATAGAGAACATAAAAGTAACAATCAATGAACCCTAAAGTTGTTTTCTCTTTGAGCAGAACAACAACAACAACAAAAATTCACAAACCTTTAGATAGATTAACTAAGAAGAGAGAATTCTCAAATTACTAAAATTACAACTAAATATGTGGACATTACTCCTGATTTTACAGAAATAAAGAGGATTTTAAAAGACTACTATGAATAATTGTATGAAAACAAATGGAATAAATCCATATAAAAAGGAGAGTTTTCTAGAAACATAAGATCTACCAAGACTAAATTGAAACACATAATTTGAATAGAACTACAACTAGTAGGGAAATTGTATTAATAACCAAAAATACCCTAACAGAGAAAAGCTCTGAACCTGATGATTTCACAGGTTAATTCTACCTGACATTTACAGACCAATAATCCTTCTCAAACTTTTCAAAAAAAGAGTGTACTTTCTAACTCACTGGCATGAGACAGTGTTACATTGATACCAAAGCAAAAGACACTATAAACTTTAAAAAGTACAGATCAATATATCTTATGCAAACTCATGCAAAATTCTCAACGAAATACTAGCAAACTGAATTCAGCAGGGTACAAAACATATTAAACACTATATCAGTCCATTTTCCTGCTACTGATAAAGACATACCTGTCTGCGAAGAAAAAGAGGTTCAATTGGACTTGCAGTTCCACATGGCTGGGGAGCCTCAGAATCATGGCTGAAGGTGAAAGGCACTACTTACATGGCAGCAGCAAAAGAAAATGAGGAAGATGCAAAAGCAGAAACCTCTGATAAAACCAACAGATCTCGTGAGACTTACTTACTATGATGAGAACAGTATGAGAGAAACCATGCCCATGATTCAAATTATCTCCCACTGGGTCCCTCCCACAAATGTGGGAATTATGGGAGTACAATTCAAGATAAGATTTGGGTGGAGACACAGAGCCAAACCATAGCATTCTACCCTTGGTTCCTCCACATCTCATCACCTCACATTTCCAAACCAATCATGCCTTCCCAACAGTTCCCCCAACATCTTAACTCATTTCAGCATTAACCTAAAAGTCCACAGTTCAGTCACATCTGAGACAAAGGAAGACCCTTCCACGTATGAGCTTGTAAAATCAAAAGCAAACTAGTTACTTCCTAGATACAATAGGGGTACTGATATTGGATAAATACAGCCATTCTAAATGGGAGAAATTGGCCCATGCAAGTCTGAAATTCAGCGGGTCAGTCAAATTCTAAAGCTCCAAAATGGTCTCCTTTGACTCCATGTCTCACATCCAAGTCACGCAGATGTAAGAGGTAGGTTCCCATAGTCTTGGGCAGTTCCACCCCTGTGGCTTTGCAAGATATAGCCCCCTAATGGCTGTTTGCACAGGCTGGCATTGTCTGTGGCTTTTCCAGTTTCAAGGTGCAAGTTTTCCTTTGCTCTGCCATTCTAGGGTCTGGAGGACAGTGGCCCTCTTCCCAGAGTTTCACTAGGCAGTGCCCTAGTAGGGACTCTGTGTTGGGGCCACAACCCCATATTTCCCTTCTGCACTGCCCTAGAAGAGGTCCTCCATGAGGGCCCCGCCCCTGCAGCAAACATTTGCCTGGACTTCCAGGCATTTCCATACATCTTCTGAAATCTAGGAAGAGGTTCCCAAACCTCAATTTCTGACTTCTTTGCACCCGCAGGCTCAACACCACTTGGAAGCTGCCAAGGTTTGGGGCTTGCACCTTCTGAAACTATGGGCTGAACTATACCTTGGCCCCTTTTAGCAATGGCTAGAGTGGCTGGGATGCAGGGCCCCAGGTCCCTAGGTTGGACACAGCATGGGTACCCTGGGCCCAGCCCACAATATCATTTTTTCCTACTAGGCTTAAGAGTCTGTGACAGAAGGGGCTGCCATGAAGACCTATGACATGCCCTGAAGACATTTGCCACATTGCCTTGGGAATTAATATTTGACTTCTTTTTACATATGCAAATTTCTGCAGACTATTTGAATTTCTTTTCAAAAAATGGATTTTTCTTTTCTACTACATCATCAGGCTGCAAATTTTCTGAACTTTTATGCTATTTCCCTTTTTAAACCAGAATGCTTCTAACAGCACCCAAGTCATCCTTTGAATGCTTTGCTGCCTAGAAATTTCTTCTGCCAGTTACCCTAAATAATCTCTCTGAAGTTCAAAGTTCCACAAATCTTTAGGGCAGGGGCAAAATCGTGCCATTCTCTTTGCTAAAACATAACAAGAGTCACCTTTGCTTTAGTTCCCAACAAGTTCCTCGTCTCTATCTGCATACGTATGCAATACAACGTATGCAATACCATAATGAACATAAGACCTGTCAAAGATTTCATGACAGTTGGCAAAAGTAATCACAATAAAAGCAAAAACTGACAAATGTAATCTAATTAAAGAGCTCTGTACAACAAAAGCAACTATCAACAGAGTAAATAGACAGTCTACATAATAGAAGAAAATATTTGCAAACTATGCACCTGACAAGGTCTAATATTCAGCATCTATAAGAAACTTAAACAAATTCACAAGAAAAAAATGAATGACCTCATAAAGTAGGCATGAGACACGAACTTTTCAATAGAATATACACATGCGACAAACAAGCAGATTGAAAAAATGCTCAACATCACTGATCATTAGAGAAATGCAAATCAAAACCACAATGAGATACCGTTATCACACCAGTCAGAATGGCTGGTTAATAAAAAGTCAAATAATAGGTGTTGGTGAGATTGCAGAGAAAAATTAATGCCTATATATGGTTGGTAGGATTATACATTAGTACAACCATTGGGAAAACAGTGTGGCAATTCCTCAAAGATCTACAAACAGAAATACCATTCAACCCAGCAATCCCATTACTGGGTATATACCCAAACGAATATATGTCATTCTACCATAAAGACACATACATGCTATGTTCATTGTAGTTCCATTCCCAATAACAAATACATGAAATCAACCTAAATGCCCATAAATGGTAGACTAGATAAAGAAAATTTGGTACATTATACACTATGGAATGCTATGCAGCCATAAAAATGAATGAGATTATGTTATTTGCAGAAACATGAAAGGAATATTATCTATATTATTATTATAAAGTCATTATCCTTAGAAAACTAACATAGGAACAGAAAACCATACACACATATTCTCACTTACAAGTAGGAGCTAAATGATGAGGACACATGGACTTATAGCAGGGAACAAGCACTGGGGTCTACTGTAGGGTGAAGGATAGGAGGAGGCAGAGGATCAGGAAAAATAATTAATGGGTACTGGGCTTAATATCTGGGTGACAAAATAATCTGTACAATGATTCCCCACAACATGAGTTACCTGTATAACAAAACTGCACCTGTACCCTTAAACATAAAAGTTTTAAAAAAGCTCAAATAAAAGAACAAAGCTAGAAAACTCATACTTTCTGATTTAAAAACTTGCTACAAAGCAACACAAATTAAAACAGTGTGTTACTGGCATCAGGGGAGGCATATAGTCCAATTGAATGAATTTGATCATATATATGAGGACTTATTTCTGGGCTCAAAATTCATTTGAGCTTTTGTATATAAGATTAGGTAATGGTTCAACTTCTTTCTTTTACAGATGGATATCCAGTTTTCCAAATATCATTTGCTGGAAAGACCATCTTTTACAAATTTCCAGCAAATGATATTGGGAAAACTGGATATCCATCTGTAAAAGAAAGAAGTTGAACTATTACCTAATCTTATACACAAAAATTAATTCAAAATGTAAGACTGAAAGGTAAGACTTCAATATATAAAACTCTTAGAAGTAAACATAACACAAATGCTTTATGATGTTAGATTTGGAAGTGATTTCTTGGATATGACAGCGTTAGCAGCAAAATAAAAAATAGACAAGTTGCACCTTATAAAATTATGAAATTTCAGAACACAATGCAGATGTGAAAATCATTGAACATAAGATGGAAGGAAGCCGGACAAGAACGTAAAGCCTGAGACCACTATTCAGACCTGAGAAATTCTTGGCCACCATGATGAAGATCTCTGAAATAAACATTGCCCAGTAGAGGAGTCCTGCATTGGACAAAAATAACCAGCCTTGGTAATCCTGCTAAGTTTAGTCATTGCCTGGGCCCTTCTCAGGTAATGGGTGGTTTCTGCTTAAATGCTGGGACAGAACCTAAAGATGCTGTAATTGGCGGCTGTAAGCTACCTGCCATCTTCACAGCTGAAAAACAAGCTCCTTTTCAAAGGGAAATCCAAGCAGTGCAAGTAAAGGATAATCATGGCAGAACTAGATGATGAAAGCTTGAAGCAATAATCACATATTTTCATAGAGGTATATGGAGATACATGAAAAAATAATTTTATTTTACTTTAATTTGACTTTAGTGTTTGATAATATTTAGCAACTTCATAGGTGCTTATAAATGGTAAGAACAAAATAATGCCTATATAAAAGATACAGTACATTAGTATAAAATTGTGTGATAGTGAAATGAAAATACTAGTCAATTCAATAAAAAAAGTTAAAATGATGAACATGAAATTAATTTATATATGGTGATGGCTTTTTTTGGGATTTGCCATATAGATCTAAACAAGTAATGTAAAAATCCCAAATATGCTGAAAATCCCATTATTTGCAAATATTTAATGTTATACTGAAAAACTGATAAAAAGTATGTGAAGTTTCCTTTTATTCCTTAAGATCCATTTGTGGATTGCAGAAGCAAAAATGTTTGATGACTTCTGGCAAGCAGTTTAGTAGTTGCATTGGGGAAAAGACAGATAATGAATCAAAATATGGTGTCTCTGGACAAATTAGCTTATTTTGTTCCTTAAAAGCCTTGATATCTTGTGACTATCAACAAATATGTGTATTTGGTTAAAGTTCATACTTTTACTGAAATATATAAAAAGATGCCTTAAATGGAATTCTTTCAACATCACCAGTATGGCCACAGATTCCATGCATTGTGTTAAGACATTATACCCCTTATATTCATTAGGGTAAGATTGTATCCTGAAAGTGTTAGGAACAAGAAAACAACTATAAAGTTCTTAGACTTTTCATTTCTGAAGTGCTCAGAATATATATGTTATATATTTTCAGGAGAAGACTGCATGTATTTTTTTTCTAATATGAAAAATATCTAGGTCTAACTAGCAGAATAAATATTGCAGATTAAAATTTTACTTATTCAAATATGCACTACTGTGCAAAGAATAAATATATGTGTTTATGTGGAGAGATAAATTGCTTTCTTGTGTTCAAATTCTTATGAGTTTATTTATATCATTTGATTGAATACAACATGTTAAATTAGTGCCAGATTCATCTGAAAATAACCTTTGTGCCAATAGAACACACACACAAATTGCAAGGGATCAATAAGGATTTTTGTGAATGAATGACTAAATAGACAGATGAAAAGTTACTGCCACTGGAAGCTACTGGAGATAGTTCTAAATATTCCAAATTTCTATTTTTAATACCCTGTTCATTACATTGTAAAAGGGAGTAAGTATATTTCATCCTGAATTAATAATGAAATGGTATTGAACTTCAAAAATGTGTAAAATACAAATATTGAAGAGAGTAAATAGCTTAATCGTGTTTGTGGCTAGCTTGGACGGCTCATGTGATAGACAACAGAATATGTGGGGGTGTGTGTGTCATATACATATATGGCATCACTATCTTTTAGTCACACTATAAGGTAAAAATGAAAATCATGACTTTATCCTGAGCTTCAAATTACAGAATCAATTAATGTATGTTCAAGAGTTTTCCTCATTGAACTAAAGAAGCCAGACAGGAAAGAATACATACTGTATGACTTTATAGGTGGTATATATATATATATATATATATATATATATACACATATATATATGTGTGTGTGTGTAATGAAATACTACTCAATCATAAAAATAGAATAAAACAATACCTTTTGCAGCAAGTTGGACTGAGCTGGAGGCCATTATTCTAAGTGAAGTAATTCAGTAATGGAAAACCATATATCGTATGTTCTCACTTATAAGTGGAAGCTAAGCTCTGAGTACACAAAGACATAGAGAGTGATATAATGGACTATGGAGACTCAGAAGCAGGAGAATGGGGGAGATGAGGGACAAAAAACTACATATTGAGTACCATGTACACTACTTGGTGACAGGTGCACTGAAATCGCAGACTTCACCATTATACAATTCATCCATGTAATGAAAAACTATTTGTACCCAAATAAATAAAAAATAGAAAAGATAAATGCTTAGTTAAATATAAAATAATAATTATTTTTTAATATTTTAATTCTCACCTTTATAATAGCTTAACTAGAACTCCTTCTTTTAAGTTACTGTTTATTAAAATATTTAAAAATCCATTCTTTCTGTTCTCATTGACATATACGTTGAGAACCTTGATCAGCAAGTAAGCACTCAATTTTCTATAAGTTATAATACATATTTTTATCTGAGATATAAATTCTATTGTTTTTAAGAAATCACCATGGCATCATGGTGATACGTAGATAGATACACACACATACACATATACATATATATACACACTCACACATATATAAAATCGTCACTTATATGTTCAAATGCCTAAATTTTTGGATAACTACTGAATATTCTATTGACTGAAAATCCTAAAATGTATTCTTAATTTTCTATTTTTTTCCAATTTTACTCTTGAATATTTGATGATAGGAATCATTGTTTCTATATATTTTATACACCTTTGATTCACTTGCATTTTATCAGTACCAGAAACATGAGAAATATTCAATTGTATATATAGGTACATACATATGTGTTATCTATATATCTACAGCTACTTCTTAACACACTATGGTGTTCCATCTCTATCAACCCATCATAAGTTGAAAATATTTCAAGTAAAAAATGCCATTAATAAATCTAACTCATTGAACATCATAACTTAGCTTAGCCTACCTTAATCGCACTCAGAAAGCTTATATTAGCCTACATTTGGGCAAAATCTTCTAACATAATGCCTCCTTTATAATAAAGTATTAAATATCTCATATAATTTATTGAACGCTGTACATTAGGTTAAAATCCCAAAAGTTTCATACCACTATAGAGTTGAAAAATCATAAGTTAAACCATTGTAAGTCAAGGACTCTGTGTGTGTGTGTGTGTGTGTGTGTGATATATTTACATATATGTCTATGCAAATATATAATCTATCATCTATGTATGTATCTATCATAAGAGATAAAGTAGAGAGTAATAAATATTTTATTACTTTGTTGATGAAAAATGACCACAGCATAATATTAGTTGTTTGAAACACATTCTATCAATTTACTTCCTGAAGTTTTCACAAACGTTGATTGTGAGATAAAATAAAAATATAAATGACATATTTTCAAATGACTTGGTTAGATTTTGAGATACATTTTTTCCTGGTAATCCAGTAGCTAAAGGAATAGGGAATAGTGCTATCTGAAACAGCATGATATTATCCAGAACACAGCTGCACATTCTAATATTTTACTTATGTTATTAGACATATATAATGTTAAATGTTGCATTATGTCAATGAAATGTTTTCAAAAATACTTTTGAAAAATAAGTGTTCTTCATAGAATCACTGTTTTCCTTTTAGTTTATTTTATTCCATGGCATTTATCATTATATTTTGTAATTTAATTAAAAGATGCCAAATTAGATGGCAGACAGGTAAAAAAATGAAATTTAGTGGCTGGTAGTACATGACGGTTTTTCTATTAAAACTAATAAGTTTTATGAGTGATGGGACGATTAAATGACTATGTTAAAATTTATATGAATAATCAATTCATTGGGTGCAGGTCATGCAGTATAGATTTTAATGATTTGACGTGACAATGTTAATGGAGTAATTCTACTTACAAGCCCGTCTTGATCTATTCATTCTATAAATAGTTGACTAGCCCTATTAATCAAGCCTCCTGCTAGATAAAGCCTTATGTATTGGAAACCACAGCCCTCAATAATTGAAAACCTAGATGAATATTGAATGTTAGTGGGTTAAAGTTGAAGAAAATAAGAAAAGGGAAGGAGATGTGAGCATGGCTCTAATGTGTATTTGGAAGACGAGAGTACTTGCTCAAAACATCTTTCACAATACTCAGCTAAGTCGTAAGTTAAATCACTCTCTAAACTAGGAGGGAATAAACACCGGTTTTACGTATGCATGCATTTGTGTCGTTGTGGTTTTTGTTGTCACTTAACCAAAAACCTGTGCTTCAGTTTGGTTGGTATGTTTGACATTAACTTTATATTTCCAATTATTCTCAGATCTGTTTAAATATTCTAACTGATTCATAAATCTTTCATGGTATGTATATATATATTGTGTGTGTGTTTGTGTGTGTGTGTAGCTACATGGCGGAATACATATATACTCGAAGTGTGGCAATATGTAAGTTGATAATAAAAAAATTGATTTTACAACATAATTACTTTACTAAACATAGCCTTTAAGTTTTTTATTTTTTGCAAATATACAAGGTTGGTAAACTCAGAATAATAATATTATCAATTGTAATTGTCATATACACTTTGATTCTCCATCCATAAAAAATACCTTCCTATCTGACATCACGCATTTCATTATTTTTTTCTTTTATGAATTATGGATAGTATATTTACTAGCTTCATTACACTCAATAAGCAATTATATTTATTAAGCTTGTCTTCGAGCCGATCACTCCTATTATAGCAATAAAACAATTCTTTGCATTTTTTTTAAATTTAGTAATTTTTTTGATGAAAAATGAAAAAGAATAGAATTGTAAATTACAACAGAGTGAAATATGTAATAGGTGAACAATATTGCATTAATTTCCCGGAAGTCACACAAAAGATACTTGCTACTTATGATTATCAAGAGGTTTTAAATGTAATTGAAAACTCAAATGTTCCAAAGAATATTCAAAATAAAACCAAGAAAAATTACAGGAAATGGAATTTTGTATGTGATTTTGTGTGTGTGTGTGTGTGTTTTATGCGTAATTTTAGCCTTGCTTTTAACTTGGTGGTAAGAGAAAAAGATTTTGCCATATTTGCACCATTTTTGCCAACACTTCTGATTTTTTTCCTTTTAACTATTATTAAATATTTAGGATTAAAAAATTCCAGAATTATTTACACAGATAAACTATGTTAAGCAATGGATCATGATGCTATTGAAGTAGGACAGAAAATGACATTTTTGAGTTATCAGGCTGCTCCACTTAATCAAAGCATGCTTAATTAGGGAGCCCTCTTAATTGGGACTTTCCCATCTTATAAAATCGATCCTAGTAACACTCAACTGTAAAGACAGGTGCTTAATTGGGATAGTAATTCTAGAGAATTGGGGGTGCCTGTGGGTGACCAAGAGTAGCTTACATCAATCTGATTTGAAGATATTATGCCTTTGTAGGTGTCTCCCGCTGCGCTTGCTTATTTGCTTTCCAAGAATGACCTCTCCACTGTTAAATGAACAAATATCCTTTTAGCACTGACTGCTGGAAATTTCTGTTTCTCAGTTTTTAATCACACTATCATTCTTAAATTTTCTTTTATTATAAAATAACTACATATTATTTTACATAGGATAAATTTATTATTAGCACTTTCAATTGAATTTTAAAGCAAAGAATTAGCAAAAGCTAGGAAATCAAATACCACAGATTAAATACTCTATAAGACACTAAATTATAAAGAATAATAATTAACACCTTTGTTTTCTGAAATATAATAATTCATCATGTGTAAATAGATTACTTAGCTTAATTTCTTTTTACTTCCATACCATTTAGAAAGTTCAGTTCCTACTATAATATGTGTTATATAGGGGCATATTCACAGATATCAGACTATATGACTAGCATCAAAATGCTAGTCCCATTCTCCCCAAATAGCAGATACTCAAATAAGTTGACTGAATTTGGAAATGTAAACTTTTTTTTTCTATTTAATCAGCTATTTTTAATTAAATTAGATTATTAAAACAATGCACATAATAAAATTTCATTTTATTCTGTTTCACTTACGAAGCCTGCAAGCTCATTGGGTGAGGTATAATTTTCTATAAATATACTTCCAGTTAGAACAAATTTCTTTTTTTAATTCTTTTTAATACAACTTTTAGTAAGAGTAATGTTAATATTCATGTTTCTCCCTTTAAGTCAAGACACATAATATTTTACAGCTAAATGTGGATGTCTTTAAGAGCCATAGAAAAGTTATATTAATTTATTGTAAATACAAATTCTGTATAATTAAAATCCCTGAAATTAAAAACAATGTTTATGAGGCTGTTTAAATTAGTAATTTTAATAACTTTACAAAGGAACATTTTAGAAATAGCCCACTTTTTAAAGTATGAACTGTAATTTGAACATATATATACTATATTTTATATCATAAAAAATCAATTGAGTAAAACATTCTAGAAGAGAACAATTCCCTAATAAACTTAACCTAATTTTAAATTTAAATATTATTCTAGTTTATTGTTTGTGAGGCTTTCTTTTTATTTTAAATTTCAAAAGTGAAAGTATGTTTCCAGTGAAAATAAAATTGACTGGCAAGGTTGGAGAATAACAGAAACCTTCCTTGGTTGCTGGTAGAAATCCAGAATGGTACACAGCACTTTTAAGGATAGTTTGGTATTTTCTTAGGAAACTAAACATAGTCTTACCAGAAGATCCACCAATCACACTTACAGGTATATACTTCAATTAAGTTAAAAATGTACATTTACACATAAACCTGCACATCAATGTTGATAGCAACTGTATTTCTAATTGCAAAAGAAGAGGAGGAAGAGGAAGAAGAAGAAGGAGAAGGAGAAGGAGAAGGAGAAGGAGAAGGAGGAGAAGTCGTCAATATGTCCTGAAATAGTTGATTGGGCAAACTCTTTGTATTCATACACTGAGATTTTAAAAGAGATTCATACAATGAGTGATTTAAAAAGAGCTATCAAACCATGAAAAAACATTAAGTATCTCTAAATGCACAGACTTAAGCAGAAGAAGCCAATTTGCAAAAGATCATGCCATCTTATTCCAACTATATGACATTCTGGAAAAGGAAAATGATAGAGATGGTATAGATAAAGATCATTGGTTGTCCTGATTTTGAAGAAAGGGAGGAACGAATAGGCAGAGCACATGGATTTTAAGGGTAATAAACCATTCTACTTTACATTCTAATGGTACATTAATGACATTCTGCATTTGCCAAAACCAGCAGAACTTACATAGCAAAAATAGTGAATTTTATTGTAAACTATAAGACTTTAGTTAATATATTAATACGGGTTCAAAAACTGTAACAAATTTGCCACACTAATGCAGAATGTTAAAAATAGAGAAAATGGGGCTGGGGGTTACATGGGAGTTCTCTGCACTAAATGCTCAATTTTTCTGCAAACTAAGCTATTCTAAAAATACAGTATTAATTAAATAAAATAACAGAGCTACTCAAATGAAGAAGAGAAAACAGCACATTCGGGAGAGGCTGAGGAGGAAAGTGAATGCTTATACACTGTTGATGGGAATTTAAATTAGTTCAGCCACTGTGAAAAGTAGTTTGGAGATTTCTCTAAGAATTTGAAAAAGAACTACAATTTGACCCAGCAATCCCATTACTGAGTACTGAGTATATATTCAAATGAAAACAAATTATTCTACCAAAAAGAAACATGCACTCAGACTTTTATGGCAGCACTATTCACAATAGCAAAGACATGGAATCAACTTAAGTGTCCATCAATTGTGGATTGGATAAAGAAAATGTAATCCATATACACCATGGAATACCACAGCCATAAAAAAGAATAAAATCATGTCCTTTGCAGCAACATGAACGCAGCTAGAGACCATTATCCTAAGTGAACTGGAAGTCATTATCCTAAGTTAATTGATGCATGAACAGAAAATCAAATACTGCAAAGTGGAAGTTAAACATTGGGTACTCATGGACATAAAGATGACAACAATAGATCCTGGGGACTTCTAGAGGTGGGAAAGAGGGAGGCCAGGTTTGACAAACTACTTTTGTGTACTATGCTCAATACTTGGATGACAGAATCATTTGTTGATGTATCTGGTTACCTAAGTTACAGTTAGTGTATTCTTTGGAGGCCTGCATTATGTATGTGTGATCAATTTTACCAACATACTACAATTGTGTATTTTCCAACACAGTCATTTTAAAACGTAGTACACTCAATATTCTTTTTTTTTTTTTTTTTTTTGATACTGAGTCTCGCTTTGTCACCCAGATTGGAGTGCAGTGGTGCAATCTTGGCTCACTGCAACTTCTGCCTCCTGGGTTCAAGTGATTCTCCTGCCTCAGGCTCCTAAGTAGCTGTACAGTTGTAATCCCAGCCTCCACGGCCTATTTATTTTTGTGTTTTAGTAAAGATAGGGTTTCACCACTTTGGCCAGGCTGGTCTTGAACTCCTGACCTCAGATGATCCACCTGCTTCAGCTTCCCAAAGTGCTGGGATTAGAGTCATGAGCCACCACTCCCAGCTGACTCAATTTTCTTATGGAGAAAATAATGGCACTGTAAAAATCACATTTAGAGGGAAAGGTGAAGATACAACTTAAACAATGATATCAATCCTCAAAATCAGAAGAGGTTCAGAGAATACCACCCAGAAATATGGGCAGGCAGTATTTATAGACAGAAAAAGGAAGTGATACAGAGAAAGAGCTTGACTGGTGGCTGGTCATTTGCCCTATTTGCAAGTGGTGTGATAAGGCATGTGACTTATATGGACATGATTTTCTTAATTGGCAATCTGTGATTGGCTAAACTCAGTGTCATGATTTGACAAGACTCACCTATTTATTATAAGAATATTCAAAGTTATGTTTCTGGTGACTTACCTACTAAGTTAGGTTGCAGTTCTCTACATAAAAACTCAAAGTATTGAGGCAGCCGTAAGCCAAATTTAGTTCAATTTAACAATCTCCCTTAATTTTGGCCTCTCAATTTTGAGAGATTGATGAAAATTTGGACATTGACACTATTCTTTGACATCATCACAGTGAGCTGGCTTGGTTTCAGTGTGGAATTCACAATTCGCAACATCAACTGAATGATTATGTTTTCTTTATGTCTTCACTATTCAAATGTTGTGAGACCATTTGATGTATAATGGATGGCTACATCAGAAAATTAGAACTATTGAGAGAATACAGCATGCCAGGAAGAAAAATATGATGTCTGTCAGGAGTATAATATGAAAAGACTAAAGTATACTCTTTTACAGGAGCCACCGCAAATCGAGACAATTAAAATAAAATATATTGAAAATGAGTCAGAAGAATTATCTGTTTTTATCAATTAGCTTCTTTGTTGATTTCTTATAACTGAGTTTTTATCATAGTAGATACATTGACTTATCCACGTGAAGCAGAAAGTGTTAGTTATTGTACACACACTCCCCTGTTTACCAATAAAATGCTCAAAGAAAATCATGCTAACTAAAGCAATTTAAGCAAGAGAGTTTAAGATTCTTTGAAAAATCATAGTCTTTGCAGTAGAGTCAGTTAAAGTAGCCAATGTTTGAAGCAAAAGTCTAATAATAACCTCTTCTACATGTACATCAAATCAGAAAAGACTATTAGAAGATGACCAAAAAATGTCCATTCAGAGAGATGTATGCCTGCTGACAAATTCATCTTTATTTGATCGTTCAGATAAAGAGGTATTCAATTTTCAATTTGTCTTGGAGTGAGAATGGTACATTTAAGTTAAAAATCCCTCAAGGCATGTTCTTGGTATTCAGTTAATTCTGGTTCTATTGGGTTAGCAGTTTTATAAAACCAATCAGTTTTATTAGAGTTCTGGGTATTCTTACCCAGTCCAATAGCATAATCTTAAATTTAACAAAAACTTGTAAGAGTTATTTTCATGAATGTCGAATACAAAACACTTGAAGCTTAAATTGACTTAACGTTGTCATCGTTAAAAGTTTCATGAGAATTAATTACAATAATAATATAATTGACAAGAAAATTTGGTTATTTCTCTGGAACACATTTTATGATAATAACTAGAATTCTGGCTAATAATATTATAGAGAACTTTCACTTTACTAGGAATTTCACAAAATTGCTAGAAAACATTATAACATAGCCATACAACTATGACTGAAAGAAGGTTTAGTATCACTTATTATTTCACAATGTTCTCATATATTTATTATATTAAATTAGCCCAAATAATTTAATATCTCTTTATTATAAGGTGATATGTCTTTTTGAAATGTTCCAAGGGCCCATCTAGAAAACCCCAAAGTTAATTTTAGGCATAAAAAATGCTTGGTTTAGAATTTCATTTTTGGAAGATTTTCAAAATTATCAATGGTTCATAAGCATTTCATCAAAATAAAATCATAGGTCACTGTGAAAAAAATAGTCATTTAATTAACCAATGGGATAATTTTAAAAATTCAAAGACAAAAACAGTAAGTTATGTAATTGTACACCAAAAAAACTTTAGTTCTTTAACATAGACAACTCCATTTCCTTAAGTAATCAAAATTCAATAAAGATATCATGCAACAACAAAAAGAAATTATTTTGACAAAACAGGATCTTTCATCATGCAACAAAAGAAAGAAATTATTTTGACAAAACAGGATCTTTGTTTCCTAGGCTAATTATTTAAAAAGAAAAGAAAAACTTTCCATTACCTTTTATTAACAGCAAATCAATACTCCAAGAAAACCTTGCTGTTTTAACAGAAAAGACTAATTTTAGTTTTGCATTGGTGTACTTTTGATATTAATGCTCAACTGTTAGAAAAACTTATAAATAATTCTTCTTTAATTTCAGTCATCTTCATCATGTATAAAATTCTTCTCACAGGAATCATCTTCTACAAAACTTCTACAACTTTCTTGTATCCTTCTAGTTATTTGTCCTATGTTTTTCTCGTTCTCATTTGAAACAGCCAGTCACTTTATGTTAGGACAAAATAAGAGTTTTTTCCTCATTATTTTTAGTTTTATATACCATATATTAATTATAATTTTATTTATTTATTTATTTATTTATTTATTTATTTATTTATTTTTAGATGGTGTCTTGCTCTGCCACCCAGGCTGGAGTAGAGTGGCATGATCTTGGCTCACTGCAACCTCTATCTCCTGGGTTAAAGTGATTCTTGTGCCTCAGCTTCCCAAGTAGATGGAATTACAGGCACCTGCCACCACGCCCAGCTAATTCTGGTATTTTCAGTAGAGACATGGTTTCACCTCGTTGGCCAGTCTTGTCTTGAACTCCTGTCTTCAAGTTATCCTCCTGCCTCGGCCTCTGAAAATGCTGGGATTACAAGGTGAACCATCACACCCAGCCTATTAATTATCATTTTAAGTTTTAGCAACTATGAATTAGTATTCTGTAGATTAACACTATTTCATAATTTATAAAAATAGATGCTTTCTGAAGCTATTTTTAAAAATTTATTGACAGACTCAAACATATTTAGATTTCCTATATCATAATAAAATCTAGATGTCAAAAGCATATAAACATGAACTTATGTTCAACAATTAATGTTTTCATATTTTATCTTATTTGAAATAATAAAAATAAATTTATAGTAAACAAATATTATTTATAATATTGAATAATAAATAATGAATATTCATCATTAACTTAGCAAAACTCCGAGCCTGTAAGTTACCAGTGAGATTGGGAAGCTAATTTTAAATACTTATGTTGTAACAAAAAACAAGCTAGCTGCCATCAAGTTATTTTCCTGGTTACTACTTGTAAGTGTATGCACATGTTAGATGTCATCACAGAAGCAAGAATCTAAAGAATTAAATACATGACTTGTTTTTTCTTGTTTGAATACTGTACTTGATATACATGATATAATGAACACCGCATTTTCACTTAAATCTTTGTTCTTAGGTTAAACTTGTAGTTTGATGATCCTTAAAAATATTTAATAGAAATAAAAGTTGTAGGCTTGTATTATATTTAATATTGAGAAGTCTAAGTACATGCCTGTTTTAATTATGCCAACAATATTCTTATTAAGAATTGTTTATTCTATAAAGATTACCCAAGTCATAAAATCTTGAAAAGCATTTGGATTAGTTCTCATTTTCATTGAAAGAATAATTGATCTATATAAGCACTTATTTTTTTAAAAAAAGCAAAAGAATGTTTTTTTAAATTTAGTGATATCAAAAGAAGAAAAAATTATTATGAATACAAACACGTGTTAAAATATAAACAAAAATTAATTTTATAGCTTTCATTTTAAAAATTTAGCCTATTCCTGGTATAAAAATAAAAAACTCACTAATTTATTAAACAATAACTTGATCTCAATTGTTTTTGTGCCCAAGTGAACAAGATGTCCTGTCGAGATGGTTAAAGCTTTTAACTAGTATTTCTGAAAAAGACTTCTAGGATTTTTTAAATTTGCCTTCTGTAGAATATCTTTTGATTCACGTAATCTTTTAGATGACTCTGCATAGCAATTAAAGTATGCATTCCATGGCTTTTGTCCCATTTTGGATTCTTTCTTTTCTAATGCACTTCACCAGTAAACATTTTATCTAGGTTAAAACTTCCCCACTGTGACCACTGTAGTTCCAAGTTGTTCTTGGTAAGGTTAACCTATTTTTTTTAAAAAATGCATAGGATCTGGGTCCACAGTATTTGTACACAATGTTAGCAGGTATCCCAGGAGTTGTAGTCCTGCAGTCCTGGTGTCTCTGACTGCTGATAGTTGCAAGAAATCACTTTTATAATGTATCTACCTGAGGCTTCTAACTGATCCAATCCAGTAAGTTATCAGATACAATCTGATCCTGTATCTAGTCCAGTAATAATTGTTCAACTAAAGTCAGAGAGCTCAAAACACAAATTCATGGAGTTCTAATCTGAGAGAGAATTCACCCAAGAACCCAGTTGCTAAAGACGTCAATGAATGCAATGGGCCTGGCTAGGTACATTTGCTTTTTCACTCAATGCTCCTGAATATCAGTGAAGGTCTACTTCACTCAACTTCTGATACCAAATTATTAAATTAAAAAAATTAGACAAATTAAATTTAGTAAAGTTTCTTTGAGAAAAGAACAATTTATGAATTGGGCAGCACTTAAAACCAGGAGAGGTTCAAGGAGCTTCAACTAGCAACAAAGGAAGACCATATGTACAGATAGAAAAAGACAGAAAAAGGGTGTGTGCTTTTATAGATGTAGAGAAACAGCTTGATTGGTAATAGCTTGGCATTTTCCTTGTTTAGATGTGGTGAGATGAGTCATTCACTTTAGATGGACATGGTCTTCTCGGTTGGCATTCTGTGATTGGCTAAAGTTTGGCTGCTAAGATTACTTGAGACTTGGCTACTTATTTTAGAATGTACTCTTAGTTTGTGTTGCAGTTTGCTTACCTACTATGTTAGGTTGCAGTTCTGTACATAGAAACTCAAAGTAAAGAGGCAGCCTTATGACAAATTAATTCAATTTAATGGTATAAGAAATCCCTGAATTAATGTTAAAATTGAATTAATAATAATGAGTGAGAAAGAAATAATGTCCAAAGAAACCAAGCAGAAATATGACTTTTAGATATGAATATATAATCATTGAAACTCGAATCTTATTGTACATTATATAAGAATATGTTAGATGTAATTGCAGATATTTAGTAAAGTTCTCAAAAATTATAAAAGCTACAGCAAACACTGCTATTAAAGTTTAGAAATGTAAAGACTACATTTTTACAACACAACATTTATATTAAAATTATTGCAAATGGAGAGAGTAGAGAGAATGAGGAAAATAAGTATATTATGCAGAATGTATACATATAACTCTCAATATCAATTTCCAGAAATGATTATACATACATACACACACACACACACACACACACCCGTAGGCATATCATAAAGGGATTTCAAACATAAAAGACAAGAACAAAACAAAAGCAAAGCAGAAATTACAAAAGTTAGATTGTTAGCTGATATCTTAATAGCAAGACTAAAATCAAATACAATATAACTGTTTATTTGAAGTGCTGGGAAAAATAAAGTATGCTATTATAATTTTACACAAAGGTAAATAGAGTTCAAAAATGAGGGCAATTCTTTGTTGGATGAATGACATTCTACTTTCAGTATGTTTTTAAGCATATTATACTCATCCCATACAAACAATGGAGGATTATAAAGTCTTTTTCAAATGAATGGGGCTTTGTTCATATTCAAAAACAATATGAAGAAAATATTTAAGAGTCTTATTCAGAACTGGAAGTATCAAATATAAGCCATTTCCTGCCAGCCTAAGGTGTTACTTTGAGAAAAATTATGTTACTTCTAATTTTATTTGAACATGGTTTTTCTATATTTATATGAATAAACCTTGGTTTTCCCTGTGATTACAGTGTGGAATAACTATCTATGCATATCTATAGATATATATTTCATGTGCAAGATGATAATATGTGTATATATATGCTTTGTAATGTGTACACATATATACACTGTAATATATACATACCCTCCTATATACATATGAACACACATATTTATATCAATATATGTATTTATTTAAATTAAGGTAGTAAGACTCCATATTAAGACATGGGTCATTTTTGTATCTAAAATTACTGTCTTCTAAAGCCTTTCTATATTCATATGTATTGTCTATTGATACATGTATCTTCCTGTTAGGAGTGCTTACTTGAGGTCTAGCCAATATTTAAATAATTTAAAAGCATTATTTTTGACTGGTTTTTTTCATTCTTGTACATCTTGCTCAGCTCAATTTTGTAATGTTTCAAAAGGAAGACAGAAAGAAAGAAGAAAGGAAGAAAAGTACAGAAGACATAGAGATGAAAATAAAGGTGGAAATGTAAGAAACAAATCATGTTTCTATGTTTGAAGTGGTGAGATATTATAAATTATTTGATAATTTGACATATAAAGAAGAATTTGTCGATAGGCTATTTTGAAATGCTGAATATTTATATTACATTGAAAACAATATTTTTAAGACTACCATTTATATACATATAAAAATATTTCAAATAGAAAAATTATAATATATAACAAAGAAAGGAAGATAGGAAATAAAAGAAAGTATAGAAGAAAAAAGATGGAAGAATAAATGGATATATGTGACATTGAATTATATATTACAATTTCATTTTAATATAGCTCTGTATAAAAAACATGTGCGTTTTTAGTGTTTAAAAGGCATATGATTAGAGTAGATGATGTCTTCCGTGATGTCTACCAACCATAGGCCAGATGACAGTCACGAATAGCTGTTAGTACTTGTTTATTTATCAACATCAAAAAATGCCAGCAAAACAAACAACATTCAGAATGGATACAAGCAGCTGTGGATGCTGTGTGGAGTTGATGGGAGCGAGGCGAAGAGGAGAGAAAGAGAAAGAAATTAGTTTCTAGTCAGCTGCATCTGTTACAGCCTTTCCAGCCCATGCAGCAGACATGTGAATGAAAAAGACATCTTGCACATCAGGCTCAATTCTGCCTTCAGGGGACTTGAACTCCAGTTGCCTTTAGTCTGCAAGCCTTTAAGAAACCCCAGAAGAGAACTGTCCTGCTGTGAATAGTCAATCATTTAACATACTATGTTCTGTGGCAATTTGTTATGTGGTGTTAGACATTGAGAACAATCTGAAGGCATGCCTGAGGTTAGAAAACTAATCAATAATGGAATCAGTCAGGACAATTTTGTGCTTTTCTTAGTAGTGATGATCAACCAGGGACAAAGAAAGCAGAAAGTAAGATATACCCTACATGTACTAATTTGCAAAAAAAAAAAAAAAAAAAAAAAACAAAAGTACTAAGAAAAAATGGCTCCGAAAGAAATTTTAAACGAGGCTAATTTTTTTTTTTTTGTGAAACTCATTCATTTTAATATTCAAGATAACAGGCAATTAAAAAGTACATAGATTATCTAAAGTATTTGAAATATATAACAATTATGAATTGAAAATAAAGCTAGAAAATTTTAAAATTTGGCTATACAGTATTTTTATTGTTAATTGCTCAAAATTTTTATTTATTAGCTTACATATTCAGGTGAAACACACACTTTAAGGCTAATATCACACATTCTGTAAAGTCTATATAGTTATAATACCCAGTTTTAAAAGATAATTGAAAATTATGAAATATTTTATTTGTAATTAAATAATATTACAAATTTAAACCAAATCCGTGGCCATTATAAATAAAGTTTTCAGGTGCATTTTAAAAATATTCTCGATATTTAAAAAAAAAAATAGATTTAAAATATTAGTCCCGGCATGGTGGCTTTCACCTGTAATCCTGGCAATTCGAGGGGCGGAGATTGGAAGATCATTTGAGTCGAGGTTTTCTAGGTTACACTGAGCCATGATTGTGCCACTGCAGTCCAGCTTGGGTGACAGAGCAAGACCCCGTCTTAAAAACAGCAACAAAAGTTACTTAATATTAAAGGAGTCTATAATTTATGATTGATACTATAATACCATTGAAATTAGTCATATTTTGTGAAAATAAAATTGCCTATATTATCTAATATTTTACAAGATGGATTTTTAAAATCCTTAGTTTCTCTCTCTTTTTTTTTTTTTTTTTTTTTTTGAGACGGAGTCTCGCTCTGTAGCCCAGGCTGGAGGGCAGTTGCGTGATTTTGGCTCAATGCAAACTCCGCCTCCCGGGTTCACGCCATTCTCCTGCCTCAGCCTCCCAAGTAACTGGGGCTACAGGCGCCCGCCACCACGCCTGGATACTTTTTTGTATTTTTGGTAGAGACGGGGTTTCACCGTGTTAGCCAGGATGGTCTCCATCTCCTGACCTTGTGATCCACCCGCCTTGGCTTCCCAAAGTGCTGGGATTACAGGCGTGAGCCACCGCGCCCAGCCAATCCTCAGTTTTTTATTGACACATTTCAGGATATTTTTAACTTCGTGAATTCTTGAAAATACATTTAGTATTTCAACATGCATATTCACATCTCTTTTAACAATCTGCTAACTAATTTGGCTATTAGTGACTCATTTTCATGCCTAATTCAATCTTACTATTTTGGGTCATGTGACTTGCAGCATGTCAAATATTATTCTCACATTTTCATCAAATAAAAGAAGCAGCAACTGCTAAAGATGTTAAATTTCTTCAGGTAGAAATTTATCTCTCACATATGCAAAATCTGTTTCAATATATTTGTGCATTTTGCCGTGAAAAACTACTTGACATGAATTTTTCTGTTGACACTGTTACATATATATAAAAATGATCACCTAAAACAGCAGCAATTTTGATCACAATGCACATCCTAATGAACAGAAGAAAACCTAATGTCTCATTCTATTATTAGAATAAATATCTTATTATAAAAATGTATATAATAAATGCATTTAATAATGTCAAAGCATTAAAATATAATGACTTAATGAATAAATTGCTGAGTTGGAAAATTTGTCTTGGTTGTATTTTTAATGAAATTTCTACATTATGAAGCAAAATAGTTTCTTGAGCTATATAATATGCAGTGTAAACACAATTTTCTTCATTATCTATTTAACATAGAAGTTATTCTTATTTAATTTTAACAATAAACTTTTTAATGTATCTATTACTGGTACTAGGATAATACCCTACCAGCCTTTGTCTCTCTCATTTTTAATAATTTCCAAGTTAAAATGTTCAGGAACTGAATTTTATTAGTAATTAGTAATTGAGAGTTTGATTAGCCACACGACATCCGCAATATTATTGAAAACAGGGAATCTGCTGCTTCAACCTCGACAAACAAACAAATAAACAAAAAAAACTTTTACAAAGTCTCTTAAGAAATCTTCTTTTAATTTTACAACATCTTTTAATTTTGCAAAACTCCCATTCATGTTAAAATTCACATAAGCAAAAGGAAATAAGAGGGTCAAGAGGGTCAGTTCAAATGATCCTGCAATTCTGAGTTTGTTCAATGTTTAATATTACATATACTTATATTTGGCATCTGTAGAATGAGCATTTTGAAATATGTTATTTCTTATCTGTTCCGGGAACTAGTTTAAAAGCTATAAAAAGTGATATCAGTATTTTAGAGTTTTTCATACTTTCAAATCTACTGTGTTTTTGGCATCACAGTTTTACGAAAACACGTAGACATGTTGCTGGTTGACATTTATGTTAAACAGACTTTCAAAACTCAAAATACTCAAATTGATCCCTTGGAAAATAAAATACATGAGATTAGATAAACTCAGCAAATGTATGAGTCAGCAAATAGCAAATAACAGTTACATAAGGAACAGTTACCCAAATTGCAAGGTATGTCTTATTTAACACTCAACATGTCACAAAACTTACTTGAAGTAATCTTCCTAATTATTTGATAGAGAAAAAATATGGAATGTAAAAGGGGTAACTTTTCATGCATGACCCAATTCTAATCTTTGACAAAGTAGGAAATCCTAAGTGAACTTTATGATACAGACATTCACATGTTTTTCTAACTGAATTAGAAATAATGTATTGTTAAAATAATTCTGATGATGCCTATTGCAAACTATTAATGACTATTATTCTGTAAAGTTCTAAAACACATGGCATTGGCTGTAAGCAATATTCATTATATATGTTGTTTCTAGAGGGTGGCTATAAAAGTTATTGCTTACTCAATTAACAATATATATTGAACACAGTCTATATGATACACTTCTATGAATTTAATGTTGATGACATAAACTAAATTTAAAACTTTGAATTCCAGCTGCAGATATAATACAAATAGTTGAGTAAGGGTATGTAAAAATGACAACAGGCAGAAATAATTCTCATTCTAAGTGCAATGATGCTGTTGGATTATAGAGGAGGAAGAGATCATATGCCTTGGTTGTGGTAGAGATGGTTTAATAAACTCGGCTTTATTTATATCTAGATGGAATAGGTGGTTTTGCATTTTCTCTTCCTTTATTCTAATTTGAAAAATGAGATTTTCTATAATTACTATTTATGTAATATTTTATTTGAATACTCCTCACAATTTACCTATTTAATAACTATTATGGGTATATATATGTATATATTATATATAAAAAATATGTAACTGTTCTCTACATATATATGTGTGTGTGTGTGTGTGTGTATTGTGTGTGTGTGTATATATATATGTAACTGCGAAGATATTTATTGAAATCTTACCCTGGAGCAGCCATAAGTTCTTCCCTGGGCCAGCAAAACTTGAAATTTTAAAACCTAGTCCACAAATAACTATATATTTAAATAGTAAGTTAAAATCACATTTTTCTAAGTGCATCCTTAGATGCTTCTTTTCTTTCTTTCATATTGTGGGTCAAAACAAAGTTGTCACAACTGAGTATGTAAGTTATTTCCCTTATCCATGTCCTTCTAATATACATAGATATAAATGCACACACACACACACACACACCTTTTTAAGGACAGTGTCTTTATAATTCCCTGTGTATTTTATTGATCACAGCAAAATTAATTACTTTTTAACAAAACATGATTTTTTCCAAGAATTATTTTTCTATGTTCATTTTCCTGCCTCAAAATGATAGTTGCCATTATTAGTTTCTTAGTCTTGCCAAAACCAATAACAAATGTGGTGGCTTGACACACAAAAACACTTGCTTTTTCACAGTTCTGGAGCCTAGAAGCCCCAAATCACAGTCAACAGAGTCATGTTCCTTCTGAAGGCTCTAGAGGAGACTCTATCTTTGCCTGTTGCTAGCTTCTGATGGTTGCCAGCCATCCTTGTTATTGCTTGAGCTGTAGCGTTATCTCTTTCGTATCTGCTTGTGTCTTCAGATGAGCTGCTTTCCTGTGTTTCAAGGAATCTCCAAATTTCCCTCTCCTTATATAATCACTAGTCATTGGATTTAGGACTTAACTTTATTATTGCCTCTTAATGCAAATATGTCTGCAAAGACCATCTTTCCAAATAAGGTCATATTCACAGGAACCAGAGATTAAGACTTCAACATATACTGCTAGGGAATAGTTTTCAACACACTGAAATTGATGACAGTGATATGAATACATGCAAAAAAAAAGAGTTGTCACAAATATTTTAAGTCATGCAAAAAAACCCCAAAATATCTAAAAATTTTAAATAGCATGGTAGTCTTATATATGACGGCAAATAAATAATGTGGAATAAGCAAAAAATAACATTCAAACAGTTATTCCAGATATCTTGAAAAAACATCAAACGGAAGAAAGTGCTTATATGGATTTATATGTAAAATATAATCAGATATTTAAATAATCTATTTGGCAATTGAATTGAATTCTATTCTGTATATGGGAGTACTACTCGACTTTGCAAAAGCGACCATGGAAATGTAGCAATTATTTAAAAAGCATAATTTTCTGATTATAAAAAATAAAATAAATGGAGCAGCATCATGGCCCATTTTTGGTGTCACAGTTTATCCTACATGAAAGCTGTTACCAGAAACCTAGAGGGAAAGTTTGGAAACAGTGAGTGCATAAAATCACAGTTTTTATAGACAGTGATTTTAAAGAAGAGATAAATTTGTGTCTTGACTGAGCATTTTGTTGTGCAAACTGAGCTGTTTACAAAAGGAAAAGAATCAAAACCATGATTCAACTGAGTCATTCAACCTTGCCCATTATAGCCTCATTAAGAAAAAAGACACTCCTTTTCTTTTTCTGGAAGTTTAAACATTATTATAAAGTAAAATTATAGATAAGTGGGTGTAGTTTCATCATCAAGTCTGCAGTATATAAAGAGAAAAGGCACAACCTCTTTCTGACATTAGCAGGATCTACAAATCTATCTGAGGAAGGTTTTCAAAGAAATAATTTTCTTTCTCAATGTATTAAAATACTGGTAAAGCAACAGGCAGGCTTGCTTCTGTAAAATAAAGTGTTTTATTCTTAACCTATTTATCTTTCAATCTTTTTTTTTAATTCAGTGATAACTTTTCCTGCCCCCACCCTTGTTGTTGCGCCATCTTTACTCTTTATCACTCTCCACATAAAACATGCAACCATTTATGCTGCCAGAGCACTTAGAGATAATGTGGGGTATTATACTGCATGTGGATAGCAATTCTCCTAGATTTAAAATATTTTATTTTGGAAAAAATACATGCTGGACATATTTCCACACCTTTTATCCTCTGTTGAGTGTCTACTCTTGACTCTGCCTAGCAATTTTCTGTTACTCTGAAAGCAGAAGTATCTCTTTTAAGAACATGAACTTCCCTTTCCAACCCACTTCCCTTTTACAACTCTAATGTTCTGCCAATGGCTTCAGAATGTATAACTATGGATGTCTGTCTACAGTTGATTGTTCCAGGAGTAGATAATAAAGGCATTGCTTTCTAACGACTAATCATACCTATGTTCAGAAATAGGTGAAAAGAGCTTGTCTAAATTAAAAACAAACAAACCAACCAACCAACCAAAAAAAAAAAAAAAAAACCTTCACAAATTACCCCATATTGTTACTCAATATAATAATTTTGTTAAATAATTTTATACAGTATTTAATATACATTTCCTTTTGACATACTGATGGACAATTAATTAATATTTTGATGTTGAACTTTGTGTCTAGAAATTTACTACTTCATAGAATTGCACCTTGTTAAAGCATTGTTAGATTTGTGTTGTGTTTAGGCTAATATTAGTTTATAACATTTTTGTGCTTTTTTCTCCTATATTTTAATTTCAATATTAGACGATTCTTTTCTTAAAGTATGTAGAGTGAGCTTTTTTGTCTCGTATTTTGTGAGGTTTTGAAATCCCTAGACCATCCAATATTGACATATTTTTGTCAGTTCTTATAATTTTGTCTTTTATTTTTTTTACATTTATTCTGTGCTATGAATACATGATACTTGTGTACATATCACTGGTAATTTTTCCCAGGAAAATATAACCTTCAGAATTTTACTCAATAATCTGTTATACAATTTTTTCTAATTCATTCTTGTAATTGTTTGTAAATCTTTTCCTATTTATGCTTATATTCTTGTTAGCACAATTGAGATTGAATTGTATGCCCCAAAAAGTTTGAAGTTCAGTTCAGAAAATATATTTTAATAAGAATTTTTACTCCATACATTTTTTAAAATACAGTTCAGAATATACATATTTTCAATCTGAGGGAAAGAGAATGGATATGGCAATTGGAGAAATATTACAGCTAAGTAGGCAAGTGTCTGTGCTGTGCTGCTCTAAGCTGTCCAGGTCCTTAAGATTTCTGATCAAAATTCATTTTGTAAATTGTTGCTTAGTTTATAGTAATAATACTAAACAGAAGAATACAAAAAGTATAAACTTTGTCCTTAATGCAACAAAGAAAATAACAATAATAGCATATACCTTTCATATGAGTATGAGAGATATCTTTAAGGTACAATTAAAACCGTTGTTAAAATGTATTCATACACCACATTTCTCTATTCACCCTACCAGTTATATTTTCTAAAGACATTTTCCTTCTAATGTGTTCATTCACATGAAAATTTCTTAATACAGATATTTCCAATTTTAATCCAAATATATTTTCAACTCTCTTTATAAAATACATCTAGCAAGTGAATTCATTTATAAATGAGAGAGCACACAGTATTATAGTGCATGTAGAATGCTTTTCTGTATATATAGGTGTGTGTGTATATATATATATATGAAGTTAAAAGAGATATAGTGTTTCTTTCAAATTATTGCTCGAAATTAGTAGACTGTGTATGACAAGAAATACAGTTATTGGCTGCATAATGATATTTCAATCAATAATAGACCACACATATGATGGTGATTCCTCAAAAATGGTATCATATTTTTACTGTACTTTTTCTATGTTTAAGCATATTTAGATACACAGATACTCAACATCATATTACAATTGCCTACAGTATTCTGTTCAGTAAGATGTTGTACAGGCTTGTAGCCAAGGGGCAATAGGCTATACAATATAGTCCAAGTGTATAGTCAGCTAAACAATCTAGGTTTCTATAATTACATTGTATGACTCTATGATGTTCGCACAGTGAAATCACCTAAGGATGCATTGCTCAGAATGTGTTCCTCTCATTAAACCATGCATGAATGTAAATGCAATTGTTTTATTTATTTTCTCTCAACCCATTTGCTAATGTTCTCTTTTTGAATGTGCTCATTTCCTATTTTATCTCCTACTTTTATTTGCATTTCTAGCTATGTTTTTGTCCTTAATGCAAATGAATAATCGTATAAGTAATAATGAGAAGAAATTAGAAATCACATAGCAGTTGTAGGAAATGCTATTGAGAAGAATTAATATGTTTTTTCTCATTATGTACGTTTTAGTGTTATACTAGGAATAGATATTGATTCAGATGGTTTTATTCTTAGTATTATATTTTTATACTCAGTTTTATATTCTAAAACTATTTCTGAGAGAAAGATATCAACTATCTTCTTTCCATAAGATCTGTGCAATTTTATCAGTAACCATATAAATTATGTCAGAATTTTTGCTAATCCTTCACCATGGAACATTATTTATCTTAAAGAACTCTGTGGACAAATACTGACATTAAATTAATTAAAAATTCTACCTGTAATAATTATTTGTTTTTTTAAAACAAATAACTACTTGCTTTTTCAATTTTATTTACGCAATATATGTTATATAGTAATCAAAACAGACTTAATATTCCCCTAAGATCGACTAAATTTTAGACAGAATTTTTCTTCATTACAGGTCCCTGACCTCCCTTTTTAAAAGAGCATTTATTTTTAGAAAAGGTGAATTGTAAATTTTGTCTTTGTTCCATTGACATATAATTTTTTTGACAGCCTTCTGCTGGTTTTACAAGCAAGCAACGCCTTTCTTAAGGACCTAGGGGCCATCTCTTTGAAATGCAATCAACACAGGTAGCAACTCTTTCTCTGTGAGAGAGCAAGAGCTAAAACTTGAAAACTGCCAATTAGCAAAGACAGAATGACTCATCACATTACCAGCCTCTCTCATTATGCCCAGTACTTTTCAATAGCTCACCCCAGTGCTTAAAAACTCTCCCTTTTTTGGTTTCAACTGAGTTCAATTCAATATCTCCTCCCTATTGCAGTAGTCCTAAATCCTATTGCAACAGTCTTAAAGTCCTTCTTGTCTGTTTGTTTTGGCTGGTGCACAATTTTATTTGACAATAGTATCATGTTTGGGAAGAACTTTAAGAAATAACATCTGTTTAATATCATAGTTCTCAAAACACGAATACTTTGATAAACCTGAGCTTTATAAAATATAATTTCTGAAATGTAAATAAATGTAAATATTATTTATATGTAATACGTAATGAAATCAATAGATATTGGGCACTCACTATGAGCACAACCACATCTTCAGTATTAGAAAAATTCAAAAATATGACATTGTCTCTACCATGTATTATTTTATATGTTAAAAATGGAGGCTGGGCGCTGTGACTTGCGCGAGGCGGGAGGATCACCTGACTTCAGGAGTTCAAGACCAGCCTGGCCAGCATGGCAAAACCCCGTCTTTACTAAAAATACAAAATTAGCCGGGAGTGGTGACATGCACCTGTAATCCCAGCTATTCAGTAGGCTGAGGCAGGAGAATTGCTTGAACTCGGGAGGCGGAGGTTGCAGTGAGCCGAGATGGCGCCATTGCACTCCAGCGTGGGTGAAAGAGTGAGACTCCATCTCGAAAAATAAAAATAAAAAATGGACTTAAAAATACATTCAAAATTTTGAAGCAAAACATACAAATTTACTTTACAAAAATTATAAAACATAAATGAAATATTCCTACAACGCTCTAGGGAAAAAAAAAATAGTCATATTCTGGCAACACCATTCACTCCCTTTATCCCTTCAGGCCTGAATGTGTTTACTAATCTCCTGCTGTTATTTCTCCTGGTGCTTCACCATCCATTTTACCTGTGTGTCAATGCATATCTCTGGCTATGGTGTCTGAATGGATTAGTGAGGCTTTTGACAAGGTCCGGTGTCTCAGATTCCAGTCTCCTGCACAAAAATTGTTGTAGTTAAAAATAATGTATTTTGCAAGAAATAAAATGTAATAAAATAAAAAGCAAAGCAGTGTATGGTAATGTCATAAGGAGATATTTGTTTTCTTCATTCAATTACTGAGTAATGTGATTTTGTACAAATTATTCTACTCTGTGGGCCTATCATTTATATAAGTTAAAGAGAAATTGTTAGATGGATGGTGTCTCAATCTTTCTCTTTTATGACATTGTATGTTTTATTATTGCATCTGTTTTTGCTTGGTTTGTTGGTGTTTCCTTTTAATAATGACTACCGATCAATAAACTGCACTCCTGACAACTCAACTATATTTTCCATTAGGTAAACTTTGTATTCTGTATTTGGGATGCAACTCAATCAGCCACACATAAATTTTGACATTGAACAAATATATTACATATCACTGAATTCCTAAACTGTATTTGAGGAAGCATTAAATATGTCACTTCTAGAAACTGAAATTAAGAAATATATCTGTAAATCCATCTTTTATAAAACTATCTTTTGCTTGAAATTTATTTTAAGAAAAATGTTTCTTGATAACTTTTGGAAGGATTAGTAACAAAAGCATATGTGTTTGGTAGTGGCACATCTTATTAAGTTGTAATGTAAAATACTTACATATAAAAACTGTTATTTAAAGAACTTGGAGTAATACATTGTCGTAACTCCAACTACTTCTACTTTCACAAATTATTCTATTTCAATCTAATCCTAATAGATTCATGAATTTTTCTATAATGGTGAACAATGTATTTTAAAAAATATTTTACTCTGAATTTACTCAAAGGCAAACATATCTTTGAGATGGAAAAGTACGCACAAATTCTCCTCCACTGCATCCCCAAGTACTATCAAAAGAATAGGGTAGAAACGTAATATTTAATTTAAAATGAAAGAATCAAAGTCAAATTATACATTTTCCTAAATTTTCAAAAAATTACAAAACTGATGAGATTTTAGTGACCAATGACAAAAATTATTAGATGTAAGGCCCAGAAGAATAGTAGGGGAATAAATATGTAGTCAAAGCAGGAGTCCCTTTTTCCAGCCAAACTTCGGAATGCATTACAATCAGATCTGGCAATAACACACACCAGGAGCAAGCTTTGGGAAAGAAGAGTTAAATCGAATTGAATTGAATTGAACTGAATTAAGTCGAATTAAACGCTTGTCAGTGGAAAGACTATGGAATTCCTTTCGACTTTTTTGTGCACACGATATTAGTGATCAGAGTAATTGAAAATCTGGAATTACACACATGCAAAGCGTCAATCATTTGATCTCTAAATAAATTGGGGAAAAAAAGCACTATTGTGGTCTAACAGTTTTGGCATTTCAGGATAAATTGTCACTTATTTTGGCATGGAAAGCAAAAAATAACTTACTAATCAGATTGCATACTGAAGAAACCTCTAGTTGCTGTGAGGAAAGATGTCCATAAAACTCTGAGTTTACTTTAATCTTACCATATGGCTAATTGCTGGAAAGGCAGCGGAAGAAACATGCACCATTTCTAGGCATCACCGATGAAGCCTCTTATGTGTTCACCTCCTTATTCTTCTCTGTTATATGTGGGTCATAAAGGAGACGATGATGACAAAGGCAGTATTTAAAGATGGCCTTTCCCTTTATTTGTAGTAAAGATACAAAATTCTATTGCAATAAGTAATTATAGGTTTTTGGCATTTTTAAGCAATTTAACCTAGTTTATATTTGATTGAAATGGATACTTTGAAGGACAGTGCTCCAAGAAAAACATATGTTATAATGACAATACAGAAAGTGAAATTCAGGATGTTATTCAGTGGTCAGAAGTTGTACACCAAGCAAGTTGATATAGAGACTGAAAATGAAACGCCACTATACCTTGGCAAAACGTTTGTTAAGAGTAATGACTGTGATAATTTGTTAGGCAGTGTCCACGTTGGTCAAGCTTGAGGTTTAGAGAAAGATTTCAAGTTCCTATGACTCATTAAAATGTCTTTGTCTACAACTCAGGAAAAGAAGGGGGAAAAAGAAGTCTGTGTCAAAAGGACCTTGTCTTCAGGAAGAGATTAAATTGATACAGGGATTGACAAACAAAGGCCTGTGGCTCAGATCTGACAACCTGTGTTTGTATTGTCCCCTAGTTAGGAATGCTTTTATTAAAAAATTTAAAATTATTGAAAATTTCGAATGAGGTCTAATTTTTTGTGACACATAAAAGTTATATGAATTCAACTTCTGTATCAATACTACTGCTATGTTAGAAAATAATCACACTTATTTATTTACATATTACCCATGGCTGCTTTTGTGCTATAATATCTGAGGTAATTAGTTGCCACGAAAGATGTATGTGGCACTCGCATTTGACACTACTCTTCAACACTATGAAAATAACAGCAACGGAGTTATAGCCAGAAAGAGTTTATAAGGCCATGCACTAGTTGTCACCACACCTCAGCATTTTATTAATTTGTTTATTACTAATGCATACTTGTAATGTCAAAACAAGAAGAAAGAAACACATAGACTATCAATGTCATACTTTAGGTGCACAGAAGAGTGTGAATTGAATCATAATGCATTTAAAGACTATTATAAATGAGTCTAGTATAATTGACCTCAATAATGCAATAATGGCACAAAATTAGAATATTAATCAACTATGTTAACTATACAGAATATTAGCAATAAAAGTTTATCAAGCTATGTAAATCACAAACTTATTTACATTTCTGAATATAGAAAAGTAATAATCATAAACAAGTAGTTGATAATGCTTTATTCATCCTGTCCATGGATAAACAATTAGGTACCAGAAAATAATCTTAAAATATTTGAATATCATGTAATTATAAAAATCACATTTAAAGTACACTGTGCAACTGGTACACATAGACTCATTAAAAATAACTAAAATTTTTCTCTGAGGAATAATATGCTCTTAAAGAATCAGAGAAACACACCAAAACCTTTATGAGAAATTTCAATTTTGTGATGCTGCTATTGTATGAGAATTAATAGATGAATTCAAATGACTCCTACTTATCATCTAAATAATACTCTTCCTGGAACTTGACAAGGTGATAGGATTATGGATCAATGAATTTGTGAGAGCACTGAAGCTAAATTTTTAAAAAGAATCTAGATAAAATGTCTCTGTGTCAGGTTTTCTTTCTGTCTAACTTTTTTTTTTTTCTTTGAGGCAGACTGGAGTGCTCTGTCGCCCAGACTAGAGTGCAGATTCCGGATCATGGCTCACCGCAGCCTCCACCTTCTGAGCTCAAGCTATCCTCCCACTTCAGCCTCTTGAGTAGCTGGGAGAAATTAGTGTGCCCACCACGCCCACTAATTTTTGTATGTTTTGCAGAGACAGCATTTTGGCATGTTTTCCAGACTAGTCTAGAATTCCTGGCCTGAGGTGATCCGCTCCCCTTGGCCTCCCAAAGTGCTAGGATTAGAGGCATGAGCCACCAGACCCAGCTGCAAAGGTTTTAATCATCTATAACTATAAAAATGTGTGTAGATATATGAAGAAATAGGCAAGGAGATAAAAACAAAAGAAATACACAATAGAGTTCAGAAGCACTTCTGTTTATATACATCTATTTTGGAGTAATATTTGCTCTTTGTGTGACATGAAGTTTTCTCATGCTGCTTCCTTCTACAGCAAGTTTGGGGTCTGGTATTTGTTTCATTCGTATAGACATATTTTAAAATAAATGAAGCCAGATTGGTTACCCATCAAACTTTTGTCCATACTTCAAATTATTATCCACCTGTCTCTGAGTCAACAGTGGCAGCATATCCCATGACAAAAGCTTGGAAACAAATATAATCTTATTTATATATCCTATACCTCATATAAACTTAATCACTAATTTTCTATTTCTTCTACCTTTCAGAATACTCTTTATTCATCCTCTGTCTTCTTTCCTCTGACAAAGGAGTCTGTTCACCTTATCATTGCTCTCCTGAACTTTGACAATAAATATATGTTGTTTCTTCTTCTTCCCCACATAAATTTGAAATTATATTCTTTACTAGAAATTCCAACATATGATTCAAAGTTGTCTTATTACATTTTATAAAATTTTATATTTTACTAGTGTTCTTCTTCTTGAAACTCAGCATTTTTACATAGTATTGTACTTATGCCATGTATAAGACTTAGGTTAATTTATGCTCCCCATGTGAGGCTTTATGCATTTAATACATTGGAATAAATACATTGGACAACTTGTTTCCTAGCAAAGGACTTCTTTTTGGGGGCCAAATTAGAATACAATGGAATAAAATGAAAAAAATACACACAAACATAGACACATACACATATTTCTTTAACTCTATGACATATAAACTACTAAAATTAAATAAATATAATTAATAAATTTGTTAGACTAAAATTTATGAGATGCTATTAAATTTATAATTAGATGATTTTTGCTGAGTTAGGGAAGAATATTCTTAAAATATCTTTCAGTTTTAACCACACATAAAATATTTTTACAAAAAATTTTAATGCCAATTTTATATTATTTTAATGTGAACAAATTTTAGTAATAATTTATGATCTGATCATTCTCTTCTGAAAAAAAATTCACATTTTATAGTTTATTCAGTATAACCTTAGCTGTCCTTGGCTACTTAATTTAAGAGAATTCTTATCAAAACTCAATAGAAATGAGTAACTGAGAAGACATTCTCTGGAATTAATTTATAAATTAAATTAATATTTTACATACACAAAATAAGCTAACCTCAAAATTATAGAGATAAGAAGCAAGATGACTCCCCAGTTATTTAGTGATTTCTGTAAAGTTCTCAGACTTTTTCTATACATATAGCAGTCGACCTAATATATATTTAAGCATCTTTGAGGCTTCTTTATGGTTTTGAACGTGTCCCCTCCAAAATTTATATTGACACTTAACCCCAAATGCATCAGTGTGAAGAGATGGTGCGTTTAAGAGGTGATGAGACCATGAGGGCTCTGACTTCATTGATGGGATTAGCACCTTGTAAAAGCATTAGAGGAAATAGCTAGGTCCTCTGTCCCTCTTTGCCTTTCTGATACATGAGGCCACAGCACCTACATTTTGCCTTCTGACGACGCCACAACAAGGCACCATCTTTGAAGCAGAGTGTGCTTTCACAAGACACTGAATATGCTGGAGTCTTGGTCTTGGAGTTCCCTGTCTCAGAACTGAGAGAAATTTCTGTTTTTTAGACATTATTCAATCTAAGGCATTTCATTGTAGCAGCAGGAAGGGACTAAGACACTAACTTTCATATAGGCACCAATTTTCATATAGACACTACGGCATTCTTTTCGTTAAGCTTAATATATCTTTTTCTATACTCTTAATTTTAACCTATTTGCATGTTTATATTTAAATTGGACTCTCTGATCCTCCCATTAGAACCCATTAACATGTAGTTATCAGCACATATGACAATAATCAGAATAATTAGAATATTCATATGCATGAAGTCTTCCATATATTTAGAAGTTTAATAAAGAATGGTGTTTTAAACAAATGGCAAATGATGTAAAGATCAACTAAAATTTTAAAAAATTATTTAATGCACATAAAAATAAAGGTACCAAACATTATTGCTACGAAGAAGTTAATACCTGTACAAAATGCAGAAATATGTGAGATAATGCAAATTAAGTTATCATGGATGTTTATTTTACAAAGTCTGAAAAAATAGCCCTCAGTTTGTATAGAGTCTTAGAGCTTGAGATGGAACAATTTATTCATTCGCAAAAGAATATGCATTTTTTTTTTTTTTGAGACATCCAGAACAAGGGAGTCACTAGCTGTCAGTGTTGGAGTGCAGTGGCATGATCTTGGCACACTGCAACCTTTGCCTCCAGGGTCCAAGTGCTTCTCATGCTTCAACCTCCTGAGTAGCTGAGATTACAGGCATCCACCACCTCTCCTGGTTAATTTTTGTATTTTTAGTAGGCAGGATTTTGCCATGTTGGCCAGGCTGGTTTTGAACTCCTGGCTTCAAGTGATCCACCTGCCTCAGATGCCCAAAGTGCTGGGAGTACAGGTGTAAGCCACGCACCAGACCACAGATTGACTCCTGAAAGAGTTTGGATCTCATACAGAAAGATCATGTAGGTCTCTTTCTAGATGAGGAGAGAAAATGAACGATTATATCAATATGTAGGTATTTGCACATATGCATACAAACTAGCATTTTATTATTTTTTAAAGATCTGTAATTTCTGACTACCATATGTTTTATCATTTGTAGAACTTGAAGACATTGTTATATTTGAAATATACATTTTCGTACTATTCATATAATCAAAAATTTTATTTTAAATTTAACTTATTCAAAAATAAATAAACTATATCATTTAGTAATGTTAAACTACAAAGGCAATCACATAAAACAAACAGTATAAATCAGAACATTAGAGAGCTGGTTACATATTTTTGTTTGTTAAACATATGACTCCAGGGATCTAAGCATCACCATTATATGACACATTAGTCATCTGGAGTTGTCATGAGTTAGCAAACCAAAAATTCCCAGAGTTAATTTTACAAGCCTCAGTAGTTTGGGAAGTCTTGTCTTGTCATTTTTTTCATAGTTCTAACATTTAACACAGAATACAATTATAATTGTTTATTCACTCAGGCAAAATACAACCTTAGGAGAAATCTGAGAGTTATGACCTATATAATTAAGAAAAGAATGACGTTCCGAATAAATAGACACGAGAATTTGACTTGTCTCAAAACCCACACTTTCTTCGTTAATCAATAAGCAACAACAGAGAATAGTCTATATTTTCAACAATTGCTACTTTAAAGAATATCAAAAATTCAGAATCCACCAAGTTAATAAAACTCTAAAATAAATGACTACATCTAAATCTGAATATTTTTGTATTATATAATACAATATTATTATACAAGTGGAAGATGCTATTGATGAAAATTCATGGCATATGCCTATGGTATGCTAAAATAAAGAGGCAATACTTTCAGTTAACATTTCTTTGTATCTTGCTATCTCTTTCTGCTTCTCCTTTCCACACTGTCGGTTTTATAATTTTAGCAAGGCACGTAGCTGAGGTAAATTTTTTATATTTAAGTAAACTGTTGCATTTGTTTGGCTGAAAAATCTGATGAGCAGATAGGAAAGGAGGGTAAATTCTACAAAGGTATGATCAAACCAATAAGATTAGCAATATTAGACAAGGCAACAAACTAACAAAAACAAACAAACAACAACAAGATACAAGAAGACAAATTGGATTTCTTGTACAAGGTGGACAAAGTAGAAAGAGAGAGAATTTTTTTTTAAAAGTGAAATAATAGAAGCCAAAGCCATGGAGAAATCCCACATTTGGTGGTCTGTATCCTCTGCTAATGTTGCTAATATACTAATAACGAAAATGAATTTTAGTAAGAAATGAATATTTGGTATGAACTGTGTAAGAGTGTGTGACAGTTTATGTGGGTGTGTATTCTTGGTGCTATGTCCTTTTTAAATGCTTACTAGAATTTACCAGTAAAGATACCAAGATCTGCTGGTCGCAGTGGCTCACGCCTGTAATCCCAGCACTTTGGGAGGCCGAGACGGTCGGATCACGACGTCAGGAGATCGAGACCATCCTGGCTAACATGGTGAAACCCCGTCTCTACTAAAAATACAGAAAATTAGCCGGGCGAGGTGGCGGACGCTTGTAGTCCCAGCTACTCGGGAGGCTGAGGCAGGAGAATGGCGTGAATCCGGGAGGCGGAGCTTGCAGTGAGCTGAGATCCGGCCACCTCACTCCAGCCTGGGCGACAGAGCGAGACTCCGTCTTAAAAAAGAAAAAAAGAAGAAGAAAAAAAAAGATATCGAGATCTGGTGGTTTCTTCATTAGAGGAGGTTAACTACAAATTGAACTAAAACAACAACTAAGGCTATTCAGATTCCTATGTCTCATTGGGAGAACTTGAGCACTCTCCTTCAACATGGTCAAGTTATTGGAAAATATTTGTGGCAGGGTTGTTTCACAGGTTTGCTACACAGGAATCCAACAACACAACAGCCTTCAGTTTAGTAATAATTTTGTCCCACCATTGAGGTAATACTCTTCTGACTATTTACTTGAAGTTCCTTGTGTCACGTATTTATTTTCACTTGGCATGCTAAAAATGTTATTGTATTCCTGCGAGAGACGCAGGAGTTGATTCACCTACTTCATTTGGGTGGCTCCTTTCCTGGCCTTGGCAATGTTCCTTATATTCCTGTGTTAATTACTACTCAGATTCATGGGGCATCCTCTGAAAGTCTCTATAGAACTTTCTCTGTACAGCTCTATTATTTCGTTCTTTGTCCTGTAATCTCTCGACATCTTTGCCTCTCCAAACACCGAACTCTGTCTCTGTAAGTCACTGAACTCAACCTGCTTTCTTCTTCCCTGTCCTGAAACGTATTAATCACCTCTAGGCTGTGAGCTTGGTCAACAAGAGAGCTCATCTTGTTTATTTTCACTTTTATCTGAAATAACTTTTCTATGTTGTCTGTTATCCAGTGTCTGAAAACTGCTGTTATATATGCATATTTTTCACTTCAACTTTATCCTGCTGAATTCAGGTTCTACTCCTAACAAGTTCTCCTCAACGTATAGCTTTCAAATGGAAGTGACCTTCAGAAAGTTTGAGAGTTCATAGGATCCAGAGGTTTCACATACTTCCCACTCTAACTGTGCCCTATCCTTGAATATGAAGCCTCTCGTTGTTGGAGCAGCAGCTGTTCTCAGCTTGGTTTTCCACGCTTACTAGAAGGAGCAATGGTCTCTCAAATTACATGGTAACTCTTTGTTGTAAATTTGTGAGGCTATCATGAGTCTCTTTGCCTTCCTTCTTGTTTCTGCTGAACAGTTGATAATAACCTAGGGTTCTGATTGCTTTTAGTGGTTTGACCCACAGGTTTGCATCATTTGGGGTGCATTGGGGATACTTACTTGCTTAATTTTGTTATAAATGTATGTTTTACAATTTTTTTTAAAACTACAGTTGTTTAACTTGTTTCAGTTTGGAGAGGAGTTGGAGAAACTTGAGGAAATTTCAAAAACTGTGCCACAGAAGCTATCTTCAGAAGATAACATTTCTCTTTTTCTCTTTTTCTCTCTCTTATTGTTTTTCTCCAAATGTTCCTCTTTTTATTTTTTTCTGAGTATTTCAAAAATAAGTTGCAGGTATTTTGACACTTCAACCATGACTACATCTGCATAGATATCATAAAATAATACCATTAGCATTATTATAACTGAAAATCAAGTACAGTTCTATAATGATAACGTTGTGTAATTAATACACAATCCATACACAAAGGTTCATAATAGTTCTAAAAATGTTCCAAAGCACACACAGAGAAATACATATAATTATGTTTCCCTATTCAGGAAACAATGGAAGTTGCCACTGTGTTTCCATATTTCTTTGATCCCCTTTGACCCGTGGGAATTTCTGTTTGTCTGTCTTTATACCATTGATTCATTGGCATTATTTTTAATAGAATGTCCCACATGTTAGAATTATCTGAATGTTTTCTTATGATTCAAGTCTTTTTATATACCTTTAATAGCAGTGACTAATAATGAAGTTGTATAATTCTTACTGCATCATATCAGCAGACACATGATGACAGTTTGTATTCAGATGGTGTCTAACTTTCTATATGCTGCATAAAACGGTGTCTTATCTCCTTACTGTGTATGTATATTTTTCCTCTGTTATTGGAAAATAATTAATGAGGAGATACTTTTAAACAATGTGAATAACCTATGCCTCAGTATCTTTCCATTTATGCCATTAGCTTCCATTTATAATTACTACACTAATTAGTTATTTCATTGTAATTTGCAAAATGGTGGCTTTTCAGTCTTTCATTCTACATGAACTAATTGGCTTCTTCTGAAAAAAAATAGTTTTCTGCCATTTTTCATTCTTTCTTCATTCTTTCTTTCCCTTCTTCTCTTCTTCCATCCTTCATTCATTGCTTTCCTCTTATCTTTTTCTTGAGTATTTCTATGAGCTTATGAGTAGATATGTGAAAAATAACTAGAGCATTTCCTGCTAGATTTAAGAAAAGTAATTAAATGCCCTTTATTATTGCAATGAGAATATTGCAGTGAAACTATTAGGCCATGCAAATAGAAAATAAAACTCCATAAGGAATTCCTTTTTATCTAACAGTTAAAATCAATTTTTATAAAATTTAATATATGTCCCTTTCAGTCTCAACTTATTTTTAATCATATGTTTTGGCTTCTCATTATTCATATCTCTACTATTTATCGAAGTATTTCTACAGATGTTAAAATGAAATAAAATAAGAAGCATATAGTCAGATTATAGGAGTTAATTAGGTATTAAAGCATAAAACATTTATGGATGCCAAATGTGTCATTAATAGAAAAGAAAGAACAAGGTTGATCATTACTGCATATAAGTATCATAGTGAAAATAATGGAGGGGGCAGGTACCCAACATTTATGTAAAGGGTAAAATAGCCTTATAAAATAATGCCAATAGGATAAAACAATTAAATAACTGTGTGTTGTTAAGATGATGGAATGTTCCTGTTATCAATGACACGTAAATTATTATTGAAGTGGTTTTTTGTAAAAAGAAAACAAAAAAAGAGAATATTTTCACAAGAAAACAATATTATGTTTTCACTCTTCTACAACTTTCTACAAGTGCAGACTGAATTCAGAGGTATTAATACACGACAAGTTAGTGCTCATGGTAATCTATGGCCATCAGAACTAACAATTGCCAGACAACGTATAGGACAATTAAGAACTATATAAAGTTTAAAATAGTACACAGCTGAACACATTCTACTAAATATTTGCCAATAATGTAGAAAGAACTAATATATTTATAAATAGCAATATCAAACAATGAAAATGCACATTTTACATATAAAGTGAATATTACACACATATTAATTTTTCTCACTGTACCTTATGTGCTCATAAAAATTAGATAAAACTTCACAATTTGTAGAAAAGGGAAACATATGTTTGTCCTTAAATTGCATACTTAAATTGCCCTGTGATGTCTTTAACTTTTCTAGCATCTCATTATTTTCCTAATTTAATGATAAAAAGTCATTGAGCTTATTTTAAAACTTTTGCATCAGTATTTAGAAAAATAAATTTAAATATTATATAATAAAACTGCCCATTTCTAGAAAAATAGGACATATTACAGTTAAAATTACTTTTAAAATCTCCTTAGATTGAAAATTGTGGTAAAATACACCTAACACAAAATTTACCATCTTAACTATGTTTAAGTTAGTACCTGCAGAGTTTAGTAGTGTTAAGTACATTCATACTGCTATGCAACAAATTTCCAGAACTCTTTTTATTTTACAAAACTGAAACTCTATATCCGTTAAACAACAACTACCTATTCTCCCCTTTGCATAGACCCCGGCAACTATTCTTCTACTTCTGGTCCCTATGAATTTGCCTACTCTGAGTACCTCATAAAATATGAATCATACATGTTTGTCTTTTTGTGACACTGACTTATTTCATTTAGCATAATATCCTCAAGATTCATCCACGTTGTTGCATATGTAGGAATTGCCTTCTATTTTCAGGCTGAATGATACTCTTTTGTATGTATACTGTATACCACAACTTGTTGATTCATTTAACTTGGTAGACTCTTTAGTCCCTTTTATCTTTTGGCTATTGTCAATAGTGCTGCCATGAACATAGGTATTCAAATATCTATTCAAATATCACAGTCACCTGTTTTCAATTATTTTGTGAAAATAACTAGAAATTACAATTTTTATTAAATTGCATCCATGCTATACACACTACTAAAAATATTTATGTAAAAATAAATTTTTACATAAACAGGCTAAATTCATAAAGTTTAATAAACTCACTTTAGGCTTTTGTATCTCTTGCTTATGTATATTCTTCAACTAGTTTTTATAGCTTTTATTTATTTTTCTAATGGGTACCTCAGATTTCAGAAACCCCTCACCACAGGTAACCTTTCTCATATACACATTTGAATTTATTCTTATTGCTCTTTCTTCTCCATCTAAACTGTTATATTTTCCTCTCAAACACATCTAGTTACCTATAAAATGAGCATGTTAAATTATATTTGATTTTTGGACATAATACAGTTGGATCTTATAAATGCTTCTTGAAAATTATTGTATAATGAAAATTTAAATAAAAATGTAACCACTTCTACAATGTCAGTCTTCTTATATTTTCAAGTGTTAAGCTTTGTTTAAAGATGTTTTTTGTTCAGTTTTATTTCTTGAGAAAGATACTGTATTGTACCCACAAATTAGGTCCAGTTAAGATACGAGGAAATTTGTTTATTAAAGTTGGCACTAAACTAGTATAAATTATTTCGAAGTTGATTTTATCACCTTTAATCAAGATAAAGACCCATGTACTTTTAAAGTTATTTTACTAAGGAATTATATTTTTTCAAAAATATATTTATTAAAAGGAGAACTTTATTATGTTTTCTAGATACAAAGCTATCCTAGATTGCTTTTATTTTATATATTTGTTGTTTCAAGTATTTCCACCTCCTGTATAATTTGTGTGAAAAAGTAATCATCCAATTTGCAATATCTCACCTAGCTCTTGCCAAAATACAATCTGTGAGGTTTCGAATTTAATTTAGTTTAGCACTGTGGAAGTTTCAAGCACAACATCTAGTTTAGAAGCAATCTGGGAGGTAGGATGAAACAGGCTATGGGAAACACCTGTCAGTTTTGGCATGACTCGTGAGCATAAACCGTACAAACCACTTATAAGCACTGCCATGAACAGCATTATATTGCATTAATCAGCAATTTTCCTAAATAGTGTTTTTCAGATTCACCAAAACTATAAGGGGGGTCACTCTGGTGATACTTTATAATTTTGAAAACATACTTATACATTTATGTTTGAAAGGTGAATGTTCATAAATTATTTATATGCATTTAAAATAATATTTGCTATGTTGCTCACAAAAAAAAGAAGAAAAACAAAAAACAAAAACAAAAAAAAAAAACATGCAAATCCAGTTACACTCATTGAGATAAAAATATCTGGCTACTTCAGAAGCTAAGGAAGAAGGATCCTTTGAGCCCTGGAATTTCAGGCTGCAGTGAGCTATGACAAGGACACTACTGCACACCTCCCTGGGCAATTGAATGAGACCCTGTGTAAAAAAAAAAATATATATATATATATTTATCTATCTATCCTCTTATATCTATCTAACAAGTGGGAAACAAGGTCCTCCAATATCCTAGCAGACCTACAAATGTTTGTAATTATTTAATTGTTAGGGACTGTGGGTATCCGGGTTTCTTGTCCATCATGGCTGTTGGCACAATCCAGTATTACCCAACCAGACTATGAAGGAATTCTACTGTGCCTCCTGGTCGCTGGGCTTTCTGCAGGTTGACATCCCATTCGCTGGATGACAGGTGCTCTAGAACTTACTGGGTGGTCTTCTGCAAGACTCAAACCTGTAGCTATCACATCATTCACATAATGCTCCCAGTGAATTCTGTATATGTCACTCAAAACAGCCAGGTCCCCCAGCCACCAACCATGGCAGATAGTGGGACTATGTAAGTACATCTGAAGGAGTGCCTGAAAAATTCATTGTTGACCGTTCAAGGTGAAGGCAAACATGTCCTGGAACTTTGGGTCTGAGTGTATGCTAAAGAAAGCATTTGCTGAATCAGGACAGTATGCGAACTACCTAATCAAATAATCAAACTTTTTAATATTTTAGTCACATTTGGGACAACAGCATGTATGGCAAAGGTCATCTTGTTTAGTTGCTGGAAATCAACTATTGTCCTCCAGGTGCCATCAGGCTTTGGTACCAACCATGCAGTGATGCTGTATGGGCTCTGTGCAGGATGCACAATACCCACCTTCTCCAGTTTCTGAATAGTAGCCTCTATCTCAGTGCCCTCCTGGGAGATGATGTTATATATACACCAGTAGTCCAGAGCAGGGTAACACTACTGATTTCCATTTAACTCCCCTTCGGAGCAAATCTTCTGTCATTCTAACCCAGAGATGGAATTTGCCTACTGCAAATTGTTTCAAAGGAAGCTCCCAGGAAAGTATCTATCCCCAACATGTTTCCTGGGATTGGGGAGATGTTGACCCATGGTAGGTGGGTGAAGCATGCCTAATTTGCAACAGTAAATGCGTTCATCTCACAAGACTGGCTGCATCTCTGTATCCATCTATATAAACTAGGTGTCCAGAAAATTTGTGAAGATTACCATGTATTGGAGTATATGCAGCTAAGTATCTACCAGAGCCTAAACTCTTTGTTTCAAGGGAACCAGTGAATCACTATTTCCACATGGGGCCTTTGGTCTCCCTGAATGACCATATCTCGAGGGGAGCTTTGCCCTTCCTGTCACAGTAGGGGCTGCGGTGCTCACCTCCCCTCATCCTCAGTTTCTTCCAGAGACAGTGTCTGGAGGTTTAGGATTAACCCTAACGGTGTACTCTGCTGTCCTGGCATGAAGAATTTCCAGTCTAAGGAGAGATACATTGGGTTGTCTATTTTCCTTTTCTCCATAACTGCTTTCAGAAGATGTTGCCACATTTAATTCCTCAATACCCATTTTGCTATATCTCTTTATTTTCTCTCCCTCCCTCCTTCCTGCCCTCCTTCCTCCCCTCCCCTCCCCTCCCCTCTTTCCTCCCCTCCCCTCCCCTCCCCTCCCCTCCCCTCTCCCTCTTTTCCTCCCTCCTTCCCTTCCCTTCCCTTCCCCTTCCTTCCTTCCTTCCTTCCTTCCTTCCTTCCTTCCTTCCTTCCTTCCTTCCTTCCTTCCTTCCTTCCTTCCTTCCTTCCTTCCTCCATTTTTTCTCCCTTCTTTCCTTCCTTCCTTTTTTATTCTGTTTCTCCACTGCCAGCAGGTAGGTGTGGAGTGAGGTTTCAACATTTGAATTTTGGGGGAACATAAACAATAGCATCAAACACAAACACTACTAATCATCTATAATTTTTATTAAAGAGCTGCTTATAGTTTTTAATTAGTAAAGGCAAATAAATTTTCCTCGTTTTTGTTAATTATCCAGGATATTATTTAATATTATTTATTTATCTTCCACATTACATAGCTTGCTTCTTGCTTCACGAACCTTGTTACAAATCACAAATATTCCTAGTATTTTATTATGCTCTTACTCAAAATATATGCTGCAAAATCAAAACTATATGTAATTTATGAAAACACACACACACACACACATATATATATCATATGTGTTTTGTTCCAATATATTACAAAAAAAAATCTTATGGATTTGACATTGGGAAACATTCTAGATGTCCTGCTGTAGCATTTTTCTTGCTATGCTGAAATCAGTGTCAAAGACACCGAATGCTATGACTTGTGTTCTCGATATCTGTAGAAATGAGACTCCATTTTGAAACGCCATCTGATAAAACATGTTGCTCATAATTTACCTTGAAAATTACAATGTAGTACCTTCCCAGCATTAGTAAATTAGAACCTTAATCACAACCTGACAATACTGCCTGTTTAAATTTGTATATCAAATGAATCTTCAACAAAAGAGATTAACCATCTTTCTTTTTCCAAAATAGAATCAAATACAGGGTTAGCTTAGCAATATTATTTTTAAATGCCTTTGAATTACAAAGTATAACATTTAAAAACAAATAGTTTGTCAGAGTGAATAGTCATATATACCTTAAGTGAAATAAAATAAAAATGAGCAAAATACAGACCATTTATTTGTATTAAGGCTTCTAATTTTTTTCATCTTATTTTAACGTATACATTTAAAAATAAGGTCTAGTATTTATTTTCACAACATTATTATTGAGATCAATTAATTTATTCTTCCTTCCTTTACTTCCAACAGTGTATTTATGTCTATACTTTTTCTGACTATTACATATAACATCGTATTTTATGTTTTGAATTTTTTCATCAATACCTTTTCAAATTTTAAATATAAATTGATTGTTCAGAAGTAGCCATTAGATATTAATAATTTTTCTACATGCACTGTTTGCTTACATCCCATAATCACCCTCTTATGCAATCCTTGAACATTTTTTATTTTAATTCTGGGCAATTCCATAGTGCAAGAAGCATTTATTTTTTCCACTTTTAATAGAACATTTTGTATTGTTGATTTTATTCTTGTTGTCATTGTTGTTTTCAGGTACATTAAAAGGTTCTAAACAAATCAGTATTGTTTTTACTTTATTAATTGGTACTTTAAAAAATGATTACAAAGTGAAGAATTTTTTAGACTCTTGGAAACCAACCCAATCTTTGCACTCTAAAATTTAAACACCATAAACTTCCAAATAATAGTCTAGTACAGATAATCGATAGAGACATTACACACTGCCTAGCTCTAAAAATAGCAGTTTTTTTCAAGTTTTCATTCAAAATGTTGGAAAATATTGGTTACTTGACTACACACTGCTATATTTTACCATACTACATTTTCATAAGCTCATATAATACAAATGACTGAGTACATGCATGACCACACTATTCCTCTTCTCATAGATCCAAATATATGTGGCATTTACTAAACAGATTCAAAAGTGGCATGGTACGTTTTAACAACACAAGCTTCTTCAAGAGTGCTAAATGAAGAAAATGCTTTTGCATGACAATTTAGAGGAGGAATAGACTTTCAAATTATCTAGTGTACAGATTGCATGACGTTTTAAAGACAAGAGCTTTATTCTGTCCTTATTGGATTAAGTGCTTATTAGTGAAAATACCTCTTGAGATGCTTGAGAGGCAATAGAGAATTCAAAAGCATTGTAGCATCATGGTTGGGAAATTGGGCATTGGATTTCAACCAGTAGTTTTATCTGGCTCTACTTTTTATAACCTATTTCACTGTGAAAAAGTTATTTAATCATTACCGGGCCTTATTTTTTCTCATCTTTATAATAAAAGATATAATTGTGAATCCATTAGAATTTGGTTGTGGGGATTAATTAAAATATTTTAAGAAGAAAATATTTTTAAAAATGCTTAGAGTTTCTGAACTGCAGTTTCAGACTCTACATATAAAGATCCAGACCCTTTTACACTTCTAGTTATTGTAAGCAAGAGCTGAACAAACAAATATTTTTCCACAACAAGACCTCCAAACTTTTACCAGAGTAACTGTGCATTGCAAAAGGAGGAATAATCAGACTTTTGGGGGATGAATGGACACTGACTCAGAGCTGATACTGACTCCAGGGAATCCAAAACATCACTGTGGTCCTCCAGTTAAAGTAGGGACTTATGGAAGCCAGATAATTAATGGAGTGTTCGCTCAGGTCTGATTTACAGTGAGTCCATCCTGTGGTCATTTCCCAAGTTCCAGAATGCATAATTAGCATAGATACTTAGTAGTTGGCAGAATTCCCACATTAGCTCCCTGATTGGTAGGATGAGCGGTATTATGTTGGGAAAGGTCAAATGGAAGCCTCTACCTAGAAAAATAGTAAATCATAAACAATATTGCATCCCTGGAGAGATTGCAGAGATTTGCATATTTCAAGGACTTGAAATATGCAGGGGTGGTATTTCCCACCAGATCCCCATTCAACTCTCCCATTGGGCCTGTGCAGAAGACAGATGGATCCTGGAGAATGAGAGTGGATTATCATAAGCTTAACCAAGTTGTCACTTTAATTGCAGCTACTGTACCAGATGTGGTTACATTGCTTGAGCAAATAAACACATCTCTGGTCCTTAGTGTGCAGCCATTGATTTGGCAAATGCCTTTTCCTCCATTTCTGTCCACAAGGCCCACCAGAAGCAATTTGCCTTTAGCTGGCAAAGCCAGCAGTATACCTTTACTGTCCCACCTCAGTGGTATATCAACTCTCCAGCTTTGTGTCATAATCTTGTTTGAAGAGACCTTGATTGCTTTTTGCTTCCACAAGATATCACACTGGTCCAATACATTGATGAGATTATGCTAATTGATTGGATCCAGTAAGCAAGAAGTAACAATGGTGAGACATTTGCATGCCAGGGGATGGGAAACAAATTCAACTAAAATTCAGAGAACTTCTGCCTCAGTAAAATTTCTAGGGGCCCTGTGTTGTGAGGCCTGTTGAGATGTTCCTTCTAAGGTGAAGGAACATACTTCATTTGGCCCCTCCTGCCCCAAGAAAGAGACACAATGCCTAGTGTGCCTATTTTGATTTTGGAGGCAACATATTCTTTATTTGGGTGTGTCACTCCAGCCCATTTATTGAGTGACCCAAAAGGCTGCCAGTTTCGAGTGGGGTCCAGAACAGGGGAAAGCTCTGCAACAGTTCCAGGCTGCTGTGCAAGATGCTCTGCCACTTGGGCCATATGACCTAACAGATCCAGTGGTGCTTGAGGTGTCAGTGACAGATAGGCATGCTGCTTGGAACCTTTGGCAGACCCCATAGGTGCATCACAGCGGAGACCTCCAGAATATTGGAGCAAGGCCCTGCCATCTTCTGCAGATAACTACTCTCCTTTTGAGAGACAGCTCTTGGCCTATTACTGGTAGGCCAAGAACGTTTGGTAGAAACTGAACGTTTGACTATGAGTCATCAAGTAACCATGCTACCCGAACTGCCTATCATAAACTGGGTGCTTTCTGACTCATCTAGCCATAAAGCAGGTCACGCACAGCAGCATTCCATCATCAAATGGAAGTGATATATACACAATCGGGCTTGAGAAGCTCCTGAAGGTACAAGTAAGTTACATGAGGAAGTGGCTCAAATGCCCGTGGTCCCCACTCCTGCCACTCTACCTTCTCTCTCCCAGCCTGCATCAGTGACCTCATGGGGAGTTCCCTATGATCAGGTGACAGAGGAAGAGAAGACTAGGCCCTGGTTTACAGATGACTCTGCATGATATGCAGGCACCACCCGAAAGTGGACAGCTGCTCACTGCATCCCCATCCTGGGACATCCTTGAAGGACAGTGGCAAAGGGAAGTTTTCCCAGTGGGCAGAACTTCAAAAAGTGCACCTGGTTGTGCATTTTGCTTGGAAAAAGAAATGGCAAGATGTGCAATTATATACTGATTCATGGGCTGAAGCCATTATATTGGCTGGATGGTGAGGGACTTGGAAGTAGCATGATTGGAAAATTTGAGACAAAAATTTGGGGAAACGGTATGTGGATGAACTTCTTAGAGTGATAAAAAACTGAAGATATTTGTATTTCATATGAATGCTCATCAAAGGGTGATGTCAGCGTAGCAGTATTTTAATAATTAAGTGGATAGGATGACTCATTTTGTGATCAACATGCAGCCTCCTTCCCCAGCCACTCCTGTCATTGCACAATGAGGCCATGAACAAAGTGGCCATGGTGGCAGGGATGGAGGTTACACATGGGCTCAGCAACATGGACTTCCACCAACCAAGGCTGATGTGGCTACAGTCACCACTGAGTGCCCAATTTGCCAGAAGCAGAGACCAACCTTGAGCCCTCAATATGGCACCATTCCTTAGGGTGATCAACTGGCTACTCGGTGGCAGGTTAATTATTTTGGACCTCTTTCATCATGGAAAGGGCAGTGGTTTTTCCTCACTGAAGTGGACACTTAATCTAGATATTGGTTGCTTATCCCGCACACAATGCTTCTATCAAGACTATCATCCATGGACTCATGAAGTGCCTTATCCAGCTTCACGGTGTTCCACATAGCATTGCCTCTGACCAAGGCACTCATTTTACAGCTAAAGAAGTGTGGCAGTGGGCTCACGCTGATGGAATTTGGTCTTCCTATGTTCCCCGTCATCCTGAAGCAGCTGGATCGATAGAATGTGGAATGATCTTTTGAAGTCACAATTACAACACTAATTAGGTGACAATACTTTGCAGGGTTGGGAAAAAAGTTTTCCAGAAGGCTGTGTATGCTCTGAATCAGTGTCCAATATATGGTACTGTTTCTCCCATAGCCAGGATTCATGGGTCCAGGAATCAAGGTGTGATCGTGGAAGCGGCACCACTCACCATCACCCCTAGTGACCCACTAGCAAAGTTTTTACTTCCTGTTCCCATGACATCATTTTTTGCTGGCCTAGAGGTCTTAGCTGCAGAGAGAGTAGTGCTGCCACCAGGAGACACAACAACAATTACATTAAGCTGAAAGTTAAGATTGCCACCCGGTCATTTTGGGCTCCTTCTACTTTGAAGTCAACAGGCTAAGAAGGGAGTTACAGTGTTGCCTGGGGTGATTGACCCAGACTATCAGGAGGCAATCAGTCTACTACTTCACAATGGAGGCAAGGAAGAGTATGCATGGAATACAGGAGATCTTTTAGGGCATCTCTTAGTATTGTCATGCCCTGTGATTAATGTCAATGGGAAACTACAATAGCCCAATCCATGTAGTACTACTAATGGCCCAGACCCTTCAGGAATCAAGGCTTGGGTCACTTCACCAGGTAAAAAGCCATGACCTGCTGAGGTGCTTGCTGAAGGCAAGGGGAATACAGAATGAATAGTAGAAGAAGGTAGTCATCAATACCAGCTATGACCACATGACCATTTGCAGAAACAACGACTATATTTGTCACGAGTATTTCCTCCTATTTTCGTTAAGAACATGTTTGTGCATGTATCCACTTGTACTAAAAATATATCTTCATTTTATTTCCTTTCTTTTTTCTTTATCATGTTGACATAAGATTTATTGACTTTGTATCAGTATTTAAATGTTTTTAAATGTTGGTAATGGCATTTCTGTTGGGAATTGGTGCACTTTCTGGTTGTACGAAGGATAGTTGTATTATGTTAGGCGTACTTGTGACTTATTGTCTTTATTTGAAGATTATGTTTGATTTCAGGAGATGTGTATGGGTTCAAGTTTATAAGGGATGGACCAGTGATGGTCAGTCTGATTGGATTAAAGGATGCAAAGTATTATTCCTGGGTGTGTTTGTGAGGGTATTGACAAAGCACACTAACATCGGAGTCAGTGAACTGGGAGAGGCAAACCCACCCTCAATCTGGGTGGGCATCATCTAGTAAGCTGCCAGCATGGCTAGGATAAAAGTGAGCAGAGGAACACGGAAGGACTAAACTGGCTGAGTCTTTCAGCCTTCATCTTTCTCCTGTGCTGGATGATTCCTGACCCTGAACATCAAACTCCAAGTTCTTCAGCTTTTGCACTCTCGGACTTACACCAGTGGTTTTTCAAGGGCTCTCAGGCCTTTGGCCACACAATGAAGGCTGCACTGTTCACTTCCCTGCTTTTGAGGTTTTGGGACTTGGACTGGCTTCCTTGCTCCTCAGATTGCAGCCAGCCTATTGTGGGACTTCACGTTGTGATCATGTGAGTCAGTATTCCTTAATAAACTCCTTTTCATGTATACATCTGTCCTATTAGTCCTGTCCCTGACTAATACATGGGGATTAATTAAAATATTTTAAGAAGCAAATCTTGTTAAAAATGCTTGGAGTTTCTGGACTCGTTTCAGGTCCCACATATAAAGAGCTGAACAGAACTTTTTTTTACTCGTGCTTATTATAAGCAAAATCTGAACAAACTTAATATCAATGATGTTCTTCTACCCATGAGAAAATTAAGGACACAGGCACAAACTAGAATCCAAAAATCTGGAGACACAGGCAAATCTAAAAAGTCACAGCTAAGATCCCTTTTCATGGAACAGAGTTTCCAGAAATCATAACCGAGACTTAAATGGTAATTTTGACCAAATGCTGAAGGGGAATTGTGAACTACGGTGACAGTGAGAAGCTCCTTAGGCATGTGGCCTTAGAAGGTCTCCACACATTTGTGTGTTTTACCTCGGATACCCCACCAGTTCACTGCATTGAAGAACTAATAAAAATTGCATCCTGACCAGTGAGTTTGGGAAGTGGCAGAACTTGTCGCTTCTCATAGAAATACTATGAGAGAAGTTTTTCATTTAAAGGCCTGCTCTAAAGGGAAAAATACATTACCTGAGTCTTATCTGGCTTGAGGGTAGGGTATTCTCTTATAGGTATCCTATAGTTTTCCTGTATCACATAAGGAGGAGAACATTTTTAAAAGGATATAATTCATATGATTTGGCTCCGTGTTCTCCCCCAAATCTCATGTTGAAATTTAATCTCCAGTTTTGGAGGTGGAGCCTGGTGAGCGGTGATTAGATCATGGGGGTGGTTTCTAATGATTTAGCACTATCCCCCTAGTTCTGTCTCATGATAGAGCTGTAATGAGATCAGGTTGTCTGAAGGTATGAAGCACCTCCCCTTTGCTCTCCCTTCCTCCTGCTCCAGTTATGTAGGACATGACAGTTTCTCTTTCCACCATGATTGTGAGTTTCCTGAGGCCTCGCCAGCCATGCTTCTTATGTAGCCTGTGGAATTGTGAGTCAATTAAAGCTCTTTTCTTTATAAATAACCCAGAGTCAGGTAGTTCTTTATAGCAATGCAAAAATGAACTAATATAGAAAATTGGTACCAGGAAAGTGGGGCATTAAGTTAAAGATACCTGAAAATGTGAAATTGACTTGGGAACTTAGTAATGGACAAAGTTTGGAACAGTTTTGAGGGCTCAGTAAAAGACAAGGAGATGAGGGAAAGTTTGTAACTTCCTAGAGACTAGTTAAATTGTTGTGACCCAAATGCTAATAGTTATGTGTACAATGAAGTCCAGGCTGACGTGGTCCCAGATGGAGATGAGAAACCAAGTGGGAACTGGAGTAAAGGTCAGTCTTGCTATGCTTTAGCTCTAGAGATCTGTGGAACTTTGAACTTGCAAGATAGTATTTAGAGTACCTGGCAGAAGAAATTTCTAAGTAGCAAAGCATTCAAGATGTTGCCTGGCTGCTTCTAACATTATATCCTCATGTGTGTGTGCAAAGAGATTATCTGAAACTGAACTTACATTTAAAAGGGAAGCAGAGCATAAAAATTTGAAAAATGCATCCTGACTAGGTGGTAGAAAAGAAAACCCATTTTCTGGGGAGGAATTCAAGCCTACTACAGAAATTTGCATAAGTAAAGATAAACTGAATGTTAATATCCAAGACAATGAGGAAAATGCCACTAAGGGATTTCAGAGACCTTTGTGACAGCCCCTACCATCATAGGCCTAGACGCCTAGAAGGAAAAAATGGTTTCCTGAGCCAGACCCAGGGCTCCACTGCTCTGTGCAGCCTCAGGACATGGCGTTCTGTATCCCAGTCACCCCAGCTAAAAGTGCCCCAGATACATCTCAGGCCACTGCTCCAGAGAGTACAAGCCATAAGCCTTGGTGGCTTCTACATGGTGTTAAATCTGTGAATAGACAATGGGCAACAGCTGAAGTTAGAAAGCCTCTACCTAGATTTCAGAGGATGTATGAAAACCCCTGGATATCCAGGCAAGAGTCTGCTGCAGGGGTAGAACCCTCATGGAGAACCTCTACTAGGGCAGTGCACAGGAGAAATGTGGGGTTGGAGACCCCACACAGAGTCCCCCTGGGACACTGCCTATTGGAGCCATGAGAAGTGAGCCATCATCCTCCATATTCCAGAATGATAGATCCACCAACAGCTTGCATCATGCACCTGGAAAAGCCACAGGTACTCAACACCAGCCTCTGAAGGCAGCCATGGGGCCTATACCATGCAGAGCTACAGGAACAGAGCTGTCAAAGTCCTTGGGAACCCACCTCTTGTATCAGTGTGGTCTGGAGATGTGAGACATAGAGTCAAAAGAGATTACTTTGGAACTTTGAGATTTAGTGATGGACCTACTGGGTTTTGGACTTGCTTAGGGACTGTAGCCCCTTCACTTTGGCCAATTTCTGTCTTTTGGAATGGAAGGATTTGTGCAATGCTTGTATCTCCATTGTTTTGTGAAAGTAACTGACATGTTTATGATTTTACAGGCTCATAGGTGGAAGGGACTTGCCTTGTCTCAGGTGAGACTTTAGACTTGGACTTTTGAGTTAATGCCAGAATGAGTTAAGACTTTGGGGGTTTATTGGAAAGGCATGATTGTGTTTTGCAATGTGAGAAGACATGAGACTTGGGAGAGGCCAGAGGCAGAATGATATGATTTGGCTCTGTGTCCTCACCCAAATCTCATGTTGAATTGTAATCTTAATTGTTAAAAGTGGAGCCTGGTGGGAGGTGATTGGATGACCAGGGTGGTTTTTAATGGTTTAGCACCATTCTCCTAGTATTATCTCATGATAAAGATATCATGAGATCTGGTTGTTTGAAAGTGTGTTGGATCTCCCCCTTTGCTCTCTCTTTCTCCTTCTCCAGCTATGTAGGACATGCTGGCTTCCCCTTCACCTTCTGCTGTAACTGTAAGTTTCCTACAGTCTTGCTAGCCAGGCTTCCTGTACAGTCTGTGGAACTGTTAGTCAATTAAATCTTTTTTCTTTATAAATTACCCAGTCTTAATTAGTTATTTATAGCAATGAGAGACAGGACTAATCCAATAATACACTCCCTCGATACCTTACCACCACAGGAATAGGGCTCCAGTACAGTAATAGTAAATTACCATGAAAGAGCTGTAAGATGGAGATGCAAGGGTGCTTTGAAAAGCTTTAAGTCAAAAAAGGAAAGGAAAACATGGTATAAAAATATGAAGCCTCTGGAATCTAATGTAGAGCAAACATTAAATACAGGCCAACTTTTAGCCAAATAAATATAAAACTTCTCTCTAAAAGGCTATTTACCTCAATTCCTATTTTCCAATATATTATTTCTAGCTTTCAACAACAACAAAAATTATAGGTTATGGTAAAATGGAGTGCAAAACATAGTTTGAAGAGACAAAGCAAGCATCAGAATCAGAGTCAGATATGACACAGATGTTGAAATTATGGAAGAAAATGTAAAATAACTATGATAAATAACAAATAGAAAATGCAGAAAACATGAAACAACAAATGGTTAGCTAAAGAAAAAAGATAGAAACCTGTAAGAAAGAACATAAGGAAATGCTAGAAATCACAAACCACTCTGACAGAAGTGAAGAATGCCTTTGTTGGGGTCACCAGTAGACTTGAGCTGCCCATGAAAAAAATAAATGAGCTTGGAGATTGGTCCATAGAAACTACCCAAATTTAAGTGAAAAAAGTGATATAATAATAATAACACCAGTCATTTTAATCAGAAAAGAATATCCATAAACTGCAGGTAAGTTTTAAAATGTGCAACTTATGCAAAATGGTAACGAGGAAAGAGAAGAAAGAGACAAAGGGCAGAATAACTATTTGAATTAACAAATGTTTAAAGTTTGCCCAAAGTAATGACAAATACAAAACTACAGATCACAGGCCCGTAGAACCGTTAGAATACATATCAAGCAAACTGCACCTAAGGCATAACATATTCAAACTGCAGAAAATTAAATATAAAGAGAAAATCTGGATCAAAGTCAGAGTTAAACAAACAAACAGAAATGCCTTATCTATAGGGGTATATGCAGAGGAATTACAGTGAAAATTTCATTGGAAACAATGCAAGAAAGAAAAAAGTGTGGGCAGAAATCTTTAGGCTTTATATTCTATATCCAGTGAACTTTTATTCTTAGAAGTAAAGGAAAAATTAAGAAGTTTAGTCCAACAAAAGCCTAGGGAAGTCATTACCATTTGATGGGGGCAGTTGGAAATAGTATAGCCACTATGATAGGAGAGAGTTCACCAGTTTCTTATAAATCTAAGTTTTGATTACTAGGTTTAGTGCCATGCTCTGATTAAGAAAACACCAAAGAAGAAAAAAAAATCAACCTAACTATATCTTAGGTTTTAACACCGTTCTCCATTAAGTCAACTGGAAGAGCCAATAAAAGCTTGGGACAATTTGAGCAACAAAATAAAAAACCTGAGCCGGGCGCAGTGGCTCACACCTGTAATCCCAGCAGTTTAGGAGGCCAAGGCAGGTGGATTGCCTGAGCTAACGATTTCAAGACCAGCTTGGGCAACATGGTGAAACCCCGTCTCCACTAAAATACAAAAAAAAAAAAAAAAAAAAAAAAAAAAAAAAAAAAAAAATTAGCCAGACCTGGCAGCATGCTCCTATAGTCCCAGTGACTCAGGAGGCTGAGACAGGAGAATCACTTGAACCCAGGAGGAGGAGGTTGCAGTGAACAAAGATGGCGCCACTGCACTCCAGCCTGGCAACAGAGCAAGACTCCGTTAAAAAACAACAGTCCCAGCTACACGGGAGGCTGAGGCAGGAGAATGGCGTGAACCCAGGAAGCGGAGCTTGCAGTGAGTGGAGATCGTGCCACTGCACTCCAGCCTGGGCGACAGAGCAAAACTCCGTCTCAAAACAACAACAACAACAACAACAACAAAACAAAACGAACAACAACAAAAAAAGCAACAACAACAAAAAAGGTTGGATTTTATCCCAAAGTTTAAAATAAATACCACGATATTATAGTTACTAAAATTTCAGATGCATGTCTCATACTTGATTAGAGAAATTTTCTTTCTTTCAAATAAATGTGTTCTTGAGTAAACAAGTGTAATATAATTCAATTAAAATTAACACTGATTACAAATATACATATCACCATCAAGAATAGGAAAGCACGAGAATTAGTTTACATAGCATCATGTTTTCTGAATAATTAATAACATCATCTTATTAAACAGAATGCTACTGATCAACTTTTGAAATAACATATTCTCACACTTTTCTTCAGATTACATGTGTATACCTGCTAAATGGAGTTCTCAAAGCTGCCATAAACAACTTATATTAATTTTTAAGAAAACAGGTTCCATCAGGTATCATATAAAGCATTAAATATTTATATTTCAATAAAAAATTACAAAGTAATTATTAGAGAAGTTTGATTACTGAAAAACTGGACAAAGGAAAGAGAATGCAAGGCAATTTTATATTACTTCAACATCGTCATTTAGGCATTTATCTGTCAGTATTTGAAAAGCTTTTTAATAAAATGCATGTGTAAGTTCAACTTTGCTTTTCAAAACTATGGCATGCTTACTTGATGGAATTAAATATTGAAAGAAGAAATACTTGCCATAATATAATATCCTTGAAGAAAATAAGAAAATACTGTGCTTTGAAGACACTATCAATGAATATCTACTCAACTACAATGCCTAGATCATGCTGAAAATTGTAAGAAATGTTGAAGATTCACAACCTTGCGTTTCAGGCAACAGAATGTGAAAAGGAGAATGGAATTTGCACTTGTCTTGGATTCAATATCTCAAGTAGTACAGAAAGTTTTTTGCTAAGAAAACAAGAGAGTGAGACCAAAGATGATATCTGTAAATATTTTAGAGAATAAAAATTGCAGAATCCACTAAATCTCAACTCCTTCTTCCACCTGGGTAAAGGTCTTGTTTTTCTTAAGGATATTTTGAAATGTTAGACAGTATTCAATTTTTCAATTTACCTTCATCTTTTCTCAAGTTCAAATATAGGAAAAGAAGAGATGAAGCATGATGAAATGAGACCAGCAAAAAGAAAAATAGTTTCATGCTAAATTTACAGCATTTACTATGGCTTTTGCACAAGATAAATTCCAGAATCTGAGGGAAATTGGTGTATATTTGGAACTACACACAAAAAACTAAATAAACAAAATAGATTTAGAATGCTGTATGAGATTAAGCTTATTTTCTATTTGGGGTTTTACTATTTGTGATCAGAGTAGATTTTATTAACTAAAAGATGTATACATTGCACTGTTATTGTTCAATAACGTATTCAAAGTGGTGAAATTGGCTCAAATTCACTAAACATTCAGTGTGAAATGTATAAAAATTATAACAGTAACTTCTTGCAAGTTTATTCTACTTTTTTATTGCCTAATGTAATATATTAACACTTTAAATATTCATGTAAGATTATGCTGTTAAATATATCAGTAAGCACACTTTCTATAATATATTTCAGTGCAGCCAAATGTGTGGCTTCTTTGATGATAATATGTATATGTTGCAAATAATTTTCAAGGCATTCTCAGGGATCATTAATACAAAATTTTGTGTTACTGTAGTTACTGTGTCTCTTTCTATTGCATATATTATAAAAATATCAAAAACATGAAAAGAAGAAAGGAGAAAGAGCTGTAGTGAATATTTGGATATACAAGCTATAATTATTACCAAAATGTAATGAGTAAGTAGAAAAGCAAAAGTAGAATTAAGAACTGCATAGAATACAGGATTAAGACGGCAGAAAGTAAACACTTCTCCCTGAGATCTAACCTAAAATTTAAAGGAATACCAGGCAGCAATTTACAAATTAATAAATCCATCAACATAAGAATAAAACCATTTAAACAAGAATGTCAGAAAGGCTAAAAATGCTAGAAATTCATAGAAATATTTTAAGTATTTTATATTAGAAAAAAATGATGATTTTGAGAAAACAATATTTCAGAAGGATGATAAGCGGAAAGCCAAATTAAGTCACTTATAGACCTATATCAGGATGATCTGAGTAGGAAAATACATTTTGACATCTAAATCATGTTGTTCTTGATATTACATTACCTCAGATTTTTCCACATAAAGTGAATTGTTTTAAAGTTATCTAATTAATTTAATTGAAGCTACAGAGCAATAATACAATAAACATGCTGCAACTTCATGCAGGAAAGATTAATCTTCATATATTTTATTCAAAGTAATAAATCCTATAGAAGAGATTACATCTCATGTAATTTCATCTATATTTTAAAATGTACATGCAATGAATGCAAAATATTCATAGGATAATTATACCTATAGCCTTAAGTACTAAAGGTGACAATGCTTTCCAGGTTGATTTTTAGATTTGATATTAATCCAGTAGATTTTTCAGGAGAAATTTTTGTGGAATCTGATAAGGCCAAACTAATATTTATATGAAAATTCAAAGAAACCCTGATACCCAGAAACACTATCAAGGAGAGCAACACTTAGAATGTCTTATAGCAACTGAAAACTTAGAAGAGAAAGAACTCTAGTATGAAGAAACAGAAGTTATGTCATTGTGATATTGTGCAGGGATTTGAAACTTAGCCAATGGAAATGATGCATGCATACAGGAACCCATTATTTTTGACAAGTTGGGGATGGAAATTAGTGAAAAGATGAAAAATTCTGTAGTGAATTGTGTAGGGTTCATTGAGTGATCAAAGTAGGATAAAAGTTGTTGACTGAAATTAAAATTGTTGAGGCAGAAATAATTTGATAGTGGTTTATTGAAAGCCAAGTTTGAAGATTGACTCTGGAACATACATCATCTAAGCTAGGTTTGTTATAACCTCTGTTATAAGCTGAAATATTTTTACAAAAAAGTTTAGGAGAAGGGTGAAGGACTGCTCATATCAATGTTGTCCTTTTTTATTGGAGGGTATAATATAGAGATTAAGGGCAAGGAAATACATTCACACAACATCTGTTTACGTAGAAGACAACAGGTAAGCTAAAATGTTTTATGCACAAGACAATGAGTATAACTTTGTAATTTGGAAATAAATTAGTCCCATTTTAAAGGTTAGTAGATATGTATTAATTAGTATGTACATTAGTCCATTTTCATGCTGTTATAAAGATACTATCTGAGACTGGTTAGTTTATAAAGAAAAAAGTTTAATTAACTCAGTTTTGCATGGATGAGAGGCTTCAGGAAACTTACAATCATGGCAGAAGGTAAACGGGGGAAGCAGGCATCTCCTTCACAAGGCGGCAGGAGAGAGAGAGTGTGTGAAAGGGAAACTGCCACTTTTAAAAACCATCAGATCTCTTGAGAACTTCTTCACTATCACGAGAACAACACGCGGCAAACACCCCCATAAGCCAATTACCTCCCACCAGGTTCCTCCCCTGACATGTGGGGATTATAATTTGAGATGAGATTTGGTTGAGGACACAGGGCCAAACCATATCAATATATTAATAGTTTGAGAAACTCATGATAAAATGTGAAGATTCATGGTAAGAATTTGTATTTAAGCACAGGATGTAAACCATGATATATGACCACTTCCAGGCAGTCAAAATACAGTTTTTTTCTTTACACGTATGGATGCATGCCTTAACATTTGTTTGACATAGCCTTAGATCCTGTTGATTATTCGGTATCTGATTGTCACAATGAGTCTTTTTCTTCTGCTTTATGATCGCTCTTTTAGCATTACTGCTGGTCAGTTGTGTCTAAACTGTAAAAGGGAGGGGTATAATGAGTCATGTCTGACCTCCGGTCCTGTTATGGCTGGGATCTCCATTTGTAAGGCTTCTCTGGGATCCCCTTGACCAATAGGTGATCTGTTCAGGGGCAGGGGTCTTAGAAGTTTATTTTTAGTTTACAAAGAACAACATGACCAATTCCTCATCCCACAAACAAAATTTGTTCTTTATAGATTGTATATAAAAATGTAAAAGATGAAACAATAAAGACAGTAGAAGTTAATACAGAAACATCTTCATTATTTTGCCATTTGGCCAAATTTTCTAAATAGGTCAAATAAAACAACAGCTATCAAATATGAAGAATTATTTTTTATTAACAGAAACCATTAAAATAGTGACAATATAACATGTAATGTCTGTGAATGACTGGAAATGTTAAAAGTTTGAAGTATAAAAAATACAAAAGAATCCAAAAATTAATAGGAAAAATAAAAAGAGAGGACTTAAAGTGGTACTAAAATTTTAAAATATATATCAAATGAAAAACAAGCATAAGAATTTAAAAATTCCAAAATTTATATCATGAAAGAAATAAATTTTGTTATAGGTAGCAAAAATGTCATAGTATTGTGATAGTTAATGAAAGTGTCCACTTGTCTAGATTATGATGCGTACCTGTTTGGTCAAACTTTAGTTGTAGTAAATAGATTACTGACTTTAAGTAAATAGATTAAATGACATTTTTTGGATAGACCTCATCCAATCAGTTAAAGGTCTTCAGAGCAAAATTGAGGTTTCCTAGAGAAGAGGGCAATCTGCCACAAGACTATAAAATAGACATTTGAATTTCCAACCTGTTGTTCTCCCCCACAGATTATGGATTTTCCAGCCACATAGTCGTATAGCCAAATCCTTAAAATCTCTTTCCCTCTAGATGATTTTAAAAATTTAATGTAGAAAATTTTATTTCCATAATGGTCACATGTCAGAGAAGACAGAAACAAATGGAAAAGCATTCCATCCTCATGAATATGAAAAATCAATTTCATTAAAATGGCCATATTGCCCAAAGCAATGTTCAGATTCAATGCTATTCCTACCATGACATTCTTCATGAAACTAGAAAAAACTATTCTAAGGTTCATATGAAACAAAAAAATAGCCTGAATAGTCAAGGCAATCCTAAACAAAAATAACAGAGCTGGAGGCATTGTGTTACCTGACTTCAAACTATAGTGTAGGGCTACAGAAACCAAAACTGTATGGTACTGGTACAACAACAGACACATAGACCAATGGAACAGAATAGAGAGCCCAGAAATAAGGCCACACACCTACGACCATCTGACCTTTGACAAAACTGACAAAAACAAGCAATGGGAAAAAGACTTCCTATTCAGTAAATGGTGCTGGGATAATTGGTTAGCCATATCCATAATATTGAAATTGGACCCCTTTATTACACCATGTACAAAAATCAACTCAGGATGGATTAAAAACTTCTATGTAAAACCCAAAACTATAAAAACCCTTGAAGAAAATCTAGGCAATACCACTCAGGACATAGACACAGGCAAAGGTTTCATGACAAAGAAACTAAAAACATGTCAATAAAAACAAAAATTGACAAATGAAATCCAATTAAACTTTAGAGTTTTTGCACAGCAAACAACAACAACAACAACAACAACAAAACTATCAACAGAGACAACCTACAGAATGGAGGAAAATATTTACAAACTATGCATCTGAAAAAGGTCTAATATCCAGTATCTATAAAGAACTTAAATTTACAAGAGAAAAACACACAATCCCATTAAAAAGTATGCAAAGGATGTGAATAGACACTTTTCAGAAGAAGACACACATGTAGCCAACAAGCATATGAAGAAAAGCTCAATATCACTGATCTTCAGAGAACTGCAAATCAAAATCACAATGAGATACCATCTCACACCAGTCAGAATGGTTAGTGTTACAAAGTCAAAAACTACGCTGGAGAGGTTGTGGAGAATACAGAAACTTACACACTGTTAGTGGGAGTGTATTCTAGTTCAATCATTGTGGAAGGCAGTATGGAAACTCCTCAAAGAGTTAAAAGCAGAACTAGCATTCATCCAGCAATCCCATTACTGAGTATATACCCAGAAGAATATAAATCATTCTACCATTAAAATACATGCACGTGAATGTTCATTCCACCACTATTATTCACAATAGCAAAGACATGGAATCAGCCTAAGTGCTCATCAATGACAGACCGGATAAACAAAATGTGGTACATGTACACTGTGGAATATTATGAAGTCATAAAAAGAATGGGATTATGTTCTTTGCAGGGACTGATGGAGTTGGGGCCATTATCCTTTGTGAACTAACACAAGAAACAAATAGCACACGTTCTCACTTATAAATGGGAGCTAAATGATGAGAAATCATGAGTGCAAAGAAGGGAACAACAGACAATGGACCTAATTGAGGGTGGAAGATGAGAGTAAGGAGAGGGGCAGAAAAGATAACTATTGGATACTGGGCTCAGTACCTGGCTGATGAAATAATTTGTACAACAAATCCCCATGATGTGAGTTCACCTATGTACCAAACCGTCACATGTACGTTTGAACCTAAAATAAATCTGTAGAAAATTTATAAAAGGGTATTTTTAGCACATCATTCATAATAGTTAGTAACTGAAATATAAAGCCAAATACCAATTAAGAATAAAGTGTTAAGTGAAATAAGCCAGGCAAATAAATACAAATGCCTAATTATCTCTCTCATTTAAAATCTGGAATTTAAAAAGGTGGATAGCAGGGGATAGAGAGGTTTGATGGGAAGACAGTTGGGGAGTTGTTAGTTAAGGGATACCAAATTTCACTTAGGCAGGAACAGTAACTTTACGAGATCTATTGCACTAGTTGATGACTGTAGGAATAGCAATAGATTGTATTCTTGACAAAATGCAAAAAAGTGGATGTCAAGTGTTCTCATAACAAAATGATTGACGTAATGCATATGTTCATTTGCTAGATTTAGTCATTCCACAATGTATACATATCTTTAAAATATTATGTTGTACATGGTAAGTCCATTATATTATCTATCAATATTTAAAAATTGGGAAAACAGGTTAAAAAATAACTAACTCAAATTCATTTACAGATCAATGTTGACATTTTATCTCATGCTACATACAGTATATAATATGAAAATACAATAGGTTTACTATGTGAAAAGAAATAACAAAATGTATGTGAATTATTGTATCTTTGAGTATTTCTGCAGGACAGATAATGAAATCAAATGTACTTCAGTTTTATGTTACAACCTGAACATTTCTTTTAAAAGGACAGATGGGACAGAATTCATCCTGTATAATTCTATTTACATGAAATTCAAATTATGAAAAGCTAATAATTTGGGTTAAAATCGGAATGCTGGTAAAGTGGGAGAAGTAATACTTGAGAGAAGTCATAAGGGGGCTTTAACTTGCTAACTTGATTGTATTTGTTGCACATTTTGAAGGTGCATGGCTATAATTACTTTTGAGAATTTACTGAGCTTTATATTTAAGATTTGTACATGCTCACATGTGTGTGTATGATGTGGCTTGGCTGTGTCCCCATGCAAATCTTGTACCGAATTGTAATCCTAATTGTAATCCCAACGTGTCAAGGAATGGACCTGGTGGAAGGTGACTGGATCATGGGGGCTGCTGCCCCATACTGTTCTCACAAGATCTGATGATTTTGTAAGTGGCAGTTTCCCTTGCACTCTGTCTTTTGCCTGCCACCATGAAAGATGTGCCTTGCTTCACCTTTGCCTTCCACCATGATTTTAAGTTTCCTGAAACCTCCCCAGCCATGCATAACTATGAGTCAAATAAACCTCTTTTCTGTATATACTTCCAATCTCACTTATTCTTTATAACAAGGTGAAAATGGACTAATACAATGTGTATGAAAAATAAGTATATGAAAAGAATATGCTATAGGCCAGTAAAAAGTTTAAAATGGAAAGGTCATCATAGAGGATTAATATTGACTGTATCAATGACTAATTTCAAGTCAAATAAGGTAAGGGCGCTAATTAAAGGAAAAACAAAATTTTGTGTATCCTTGTGTATCATTGTGTACCACAGGATCCTGGTGGTAATTTGCAGTTCTATCATATTGTATAATTATACACATATAAATAGAAATAACTTTCTTAAACTCAAGCTCTTATGGCAATAAAACATACTGTTTGTTTACAAAAATAGATATTAAAAAAATAAAATTTGTATTAACATTACTTTAGTACGACAGGGGTTGTTTTACTCAAATTAATCACATCCCAGAAGTAAAGTATTTTCCTATTGATGACTTTTTATTGCAAATTATCACTTCAAAGAAGAGTTCAGTCTTCTTAAATGGTAAAACAATTCAACCGGACAACAATAGCAGATGCTGTTAATAATAGTAATCAGTTTTTGTCTTAATAAAATTAAGACATTCCAACTTAATTTTGCTGAATATGTATATTTCCAAACATGAACACCATATTTTATACTCTTTTATTGCTCATTAACTAACAGTTATATCATAAATGCAATTTAATGATGCCTTGCAAGCCATAACTTGAATATGCTTGTCATTTAATTATTATTGTATAGGTTTATTTTGTCAACAAAATAAAAAAAGGGGAAGGTGAACTACAAATGTGAAACTTGGAAACTTACAAATATTCAGTGGTTATTGAAAAATAGCCGAGACTATTCAACATGGATTTAAAGAGCAAAATAGTCTTAATAACACATACTAAACCGACTAGACAATTGGACTTCATGAGTACCTAAAGTTCCAAATCCTTGAATGTGACACAGAAAAATACTTGTTTCTCAGATAGGCAGTCCCAGCCTACCCTATGACAATGTCTTCATTCTGAAAGTTGGCTGTGTAACCCCCTCACTCCTGTGTAAAATGGTCATGTTTGCTGAGGAATTGCTCTCTGAAGATATGTCACAACCAATGTTTACTTGTTGCAGATACAATTAGATATACAATAATTATGGATAAACATAATGAATAAAATTATGCTGCGCCATTACTTACTCTTTCTCAGTCCCTTGCAGGGTACCAGTTGACTTATCAGATTGTTGTTTCTCTTTGCAAATAGTCTTGCATAATTAATAATTTTAATATCAAATGTGTTTTGAATTTGTATTTGCATTTCTGTTTTCAACTGGGACTTCATTTAAAACTTAGGGAGTATAATTTTAAAAGAGGCTGCTGTAAGTACTTTATTGACAAGAATTTAATATACAAACTGCTAAACATGAAAATAACAAAATTTAAAACAGACAACTGGGAATTTCTTTAGGATGTTTTCTCCTCTTATAATGACATTTAAGCCACGTCTCAAATCTACCAATTGATCTCACCAGGTCTTTACTGGTTTCTTTTACTGAGCTGTTATTTCTGAAAACTTTACTGCATTTATCACTAAGCACGGTGTTACAATCATGTGAAAAATGGTTCTTTTTCTTAATTTTTTTTCGGGACTGCTACTCCTTGTTTAAATGTTTATATCTTTCCTCTTCATTAACCATTTTTCTCATACATTTCTTCTTTCCTTTGCATATCAGGTGGGCGGATTAAACTTTTCTTTCTCTCTCTCTTTTTTTTTCTTATTTTTAACACACTCTCTTTTGCTCTCACAGTAAGACAAAAAATATATTTTGCCAGAGAATATTGTAACTTTTGAAGAAAAATACTACTTAATTAGAGTGTCAGCAAGTAAACAAATGAGTAAAAGAATAAATACATTTCAAATACCTCCACAAAAATGATGCTTCTTTAGCACCGGTAAGTTTGTGGAAAATGAAAATACTACATATTTGTAAACCTCTCTCTATTTCCAAAACGTACAGGTCCCTGTTTGTCAACAATTTGTGGCAATGCCAGTGTTTCAGTTTGCTAAGATGGCCATAACACAATACCACAGACTGACTGACTTAACCAGCAGAAAGGTATTTTCTATTGGTTTTGGAGGCTAGCAGTCCAAGCACTGTTAGCATATTTTTGTTTCCTCTGAGGTCTCTCTCTCTGTCTTGCAGACGGTCACCTTCTTGCTCTGTATTTGCAGAGTATTTACATATAACCAACACACATCTTCCCAGATACATACAACATTATCTCTAGATTACTTATAATACCTAATACAATGTAAATGCTTTGTAAATAGTTGTTACACGGTATTCTGAAATTAGTATTATTTTTTATTATTGTAGTCTTATTTTCATTGAGTTTTTTTCCTGATTATCTTCATTTCACAGTTGGTTGAATCTATGAGTACAGACCCGTGAATAACCAAGTATTCATACATTAAAGCATTTGATTTTAAATACATTCTTCCTTAGAAAGACCACATTTAAAAACACCTTCTAGTAAAGTGAAAATGGAACCTCAAAAAGATTAAATCATGATTTCAAGGTCTGTCCTTGAAACATAAACAGGGCCCTTAAATAAACAGGGCAATGACAGGCATCTCAGAATGAGTATCCTCTGTGTTAAACAAAATAAATCAGAACATTTATATAATTTGATAGTATTAATAAAGGGTTGGGATTTATAAATGATATATTTACAGAGGTTTAAAGATGATGATGCTGAGGCAAACCATGTTGAGGGGAATACACAAGTAATTAATCGTTCAGGTATGAAAAGACATTCAGAGCACTTCTGAGAAATTTTGGTAAGAAAAGAAAAAGTATTGAATATTTATACTTCATTTTTTTCTTTGAAAGTTATATGTTATGATATTACTTTTTATGAGTTCAGGAAAACCATATAATTATTTGTGCTTTCATAAATAACAAATCTACTATTATAATATTTTTTCAGTTTTATAATTAACTTAATGTAAAGCATAAAAATCAAATTTTAAAGAATGAATATATAATAAATATTACAAAAAATAATGTTATAGTTCATAATATTTGGAAGTATGGGAGATAAAAATAAAATAATAAGACAGGAGTGAAGGGTAAACATTTTCTGATACGTATCAGGAGGTACTTCTTAAAATTTATGTTCTGTAATATTAATTAGTTGAAAAGGTGAATAAAAGTCATGATAACATGTATCTTCTTACAAATAGCCCATCACTTTATACCTGAATGTATTATTTGAGTTATTTCTAAATGCAAGGATTATTACAATATCAATATTCCTTCTGAATATTTTTTGTACTATTTTGTTTTTACAACCTAGCATCACAGCAATCCATCTGAATTAAAAGACAGCCAGAATGGTTCAAGGAGTAGGGGAAATTTTGGAGTTATATTTAATTTACATTAACATCCTATCGTTGAGAGTTTGTAATAGCTAATTATATAAAAAAGGTGTCATTAAATCTGCATGTATGATATCTAAGATTACTTTTATTAAAATGATGCCTTCCTCTAACCTACCTTTTATTTTCAAACACTTGCTATGCTTACATACATTGTTGTTTTTAATGTTCACTTTGGTTTCCATTATTATCCCCATTTTTCAGGTGAGAAAAAAGTACATCTTGGTTTTTGCCTTAATAGCCATCACAAAAGTCATGTCCTGGTTAGAGCAGTTAGAACTAGCACTTAATTAGACAATAATAAATATGCCAAGACCTATTATGTTGTCTATATAATAAAATCAAGAGAAATATAAACATTTCCAAAGTAATATTTTCCAAGATGAACTGTTTTTGAGGAAAATAATAATAATAATAAAGTCAACATTTTTAATCAAATTAAAATCCTGGCTATCTTTATTCTAGGCATCAGAGGTCATTCAATATAATTTAAGAATGTGAAACTGTTTTTGAGAAGGAAGTATGCAGTATGCTTTCAATTTACATAGAAGATTCTGAGGATCCTAACTCAGAAATCGTTTACTCATTAAAAGGTGGCATTTCAGCATGTGTTCTGAGATTCTCTGTGAGTCATTTGCTTCAATGGTGAAGCACACGCTGTTTTATTAACAGTCATCAAGACATGAAAAGCAATTGTGTTTTTTAGAGGCTCTTTCTATTAACACAGTGTAAAAGACTCCAGTTTTACTTAAAATGAACAAAAAAAAAATGCTATCGAAAAACAAAACGCTCCCACTCAAATGTATGCTTCTGTTTCATCATGTTAGTTTCTCACTTTTGATGCTTAGATTGAAGCTTCACGAGTAAATACAACTGGTTGGCTCATATATATTCATGAAGGGGAGAAAAAATTTCCTTCTGAGTAGCTCCACACAGAAAAATGTCCCTAGAGAGGTTTGAATCCCAAAAGCTAGTCTTGAATACAGCACAGAATGACCCACGTGGAGAGATGGAGGTATGCTCTCTTTCTTTCTTTTTTTTTTTTCATTTACCTTCTATATAAGCCACAACTGACCATGATGTTTCTATCTTAAAACAATGTCTTTAGTCATGCTCTTGTATTGTTTCCTAATTCTCTCTAACTATGTGATGAAATTTAGCTCTCACTCGACCTCTCTTACTTGCAAGTACAAATACGTTCAGGCTCAGGGGGAGATGTTAGAATGGCTTGGGTGAGATGTTTTACTGTTTACATCTGTTGGATGCCACATAGAAGAGGGATGAGAGCTAAAATTCAGTGTGGCTGAATGGTCATAGTCATGCATTAAATAAAGTGTTCTGAGGATTTTCTGACAGCTATAGAACACACAAAGTGAGGTTAATGAGTAAATATTGTTGATTTCATTATTCTTATTTCCCAGTGTTTTACATTTCTCCTTCCTTTAGTTTATTTGCATTTTTCTATCCATTCATTTATACCATTGTTTATATCATCTATTATTTATGTATTTTAAATTTTCCATTTCCCAAATTTTATCCTATTTGTGCAACCCTCTGACCTTAACACTATGCGGTTACCTTCCTACTTAAGTTTGGTTTAATCTGCATTGTCAAATTAAAAAATCTATCATTAAATACCAATATGCCTTTTCCATTCAAAACATTTTAATATGCCAATAAAATATTATGATCTAAATCCTGCCTTATTGAGATAAAATATTTAGAATATATTTTATTACTGGCAAACTCAACTCTCATCTACTTGCTTAACCCACAAGCAGTCAGAAATAATGTAAAATTCTAAGATGCTCTTATTATTTTCTTTATGAGAACAATTTTCATGTAAAGGACCATTTTTTAGAAGTTATATTGCAGTGCAGTTTCATTATTATAATATTGGAGTTTATTTTTTATATTTAGTCCACAATATTAGACATATCATTCCTCTTTTTATGTATTTTATCATCAATTTACCTCTTTTTTGGATATGATTTTTATTTAGTTATGGTACATCAAGTAATTGTGTAGTCATTTAATACTTGCATCTACAGAAATGCCTTACCTCTGTTCTGGCTGGTAAATAATACCTTGGCTGAGAGTATTTCTTAAAAGTATTTCTTTTATTTTAATAATTTTAATATTAGAATATTACCTCCCTCCCTCTTCTTCTCTCCATACCTTCCCTCCTTCCTTCCTTCCTTTATTTTTTTCTTCCTTCCTTCTTCCTTTCCTTTTTCTATACAGAGGAGTACCTTGGACAAGTACTAAAATTTAAATGAGATCTGTAAAATAGAATGCATAATGGATCCTTCATGAAAAATACACATTAAAATATTAGTGTGTGATGCAGGCAGTGGTGGGGGCTTGATGTCAGTAGTGTATTTTCCAATTTCTCAGAAAAAGAATTCTTTGTAACATTATTGCCATCTTTCTATACATTAATAATTTTGTTAAAATAAATGCAAAAATGTTAGATTAAATTTGACCTTTTATTTTTTAGATATATAATTCTATGTGAATTTGATTGCCCATCTTTTGAAAGCAAACCACAATCTATGCATGTAATTATCATGAATTCTTATAATTTTATGTTGCTATGTCATCCACTTTGAATATAGATTTAACTTTCTTGTACCACAAGCGGGAATTAGTCAACCTTGACATAGTTTCCAGTTCTTTGTCTCCTCCCAGTTTCTCAAGGTGGTTGATCCAGATATTTACCTTGTACAACTGCCTCCTGGCGACCCCTCTCTATGGAGGAGCTAGATACAACCTCCTTAACTCACTCCACTGACCCCGACAACCCACATAAATTACATAGACATATGGCAATGACCATTAGTCAGAACATGACCCCATGGAACTTGCCCCTGCTTGCTCTAAAGCCACCAAGTAGAAGTCCCCACAGGGAATCGACTTGGGTAACATGCTGGACCCCAATAAAGGTCTTGGTCCACAGGTCTCTTGCTCGCACTTGCTCTTTTCTCTCTCTATCACTTCTCACCTGCTGGTTGAGCACACCTGTCCTGTATGGCTTTCTTGTTTCCATTGACTCCATGAGGTGTGCTGCCCTCTTCCCTCTGATCTGTAAGAAATACCCTGTTCCTGTCATTTCATGTGTTTTGTTGAGTTGCTCCTCTGTGTCTTACCTGACCGACTCACCCAAACCTAACTTTTTTTCCTGTTCGGAGCTCTCCTAGAGAGTGGTGATCTTGGCGGAGATAAACTCAGCACAAATCAAACAAGAGCCACAAGGTAATCTGCCAGTATAACAAGTGTCTTGTGAAAAAACACCTGGTTACAGGCAGGACACTTCCGCATTGGATTATCTGTCAGGATAAAGATGTATCCGTGGAAGGCACACTGTAAATATCAAGCACCAATTCCCTTGGAATTCTATCAGGGTAGAGAGAGAGTTCATCTCCAGAGAGAGACCCCAAGACCAAATTGTAGGGAAACATAATAGTCACGCTGTAAGAATTCCTCCTTATACATGGAATTCAGAAGTCCCTTCAAAATAGTTCCAAAGCCGTGTCTTTTTTGCAGTAATTTTACCCTAGTCACTGTGCAGCATTGTCAACAAGGAAAACTCAAGCCTGTATTTATGTGAGTTTTCTTGTATTTTCTGGTTTAATTGTCTCTCACAGAAATTATAATATGTGTGTATTTTGTATCTTGTGTCATTTTTCACACTTCTGCTAATATTAGTGTTTATAATTTTTCTTTAACCTGTCCCTCTAAATATATGACTCTTCTATATTTTATGTGCTAACACAAATTCACTATATGCGGCATCAAATGCATAACAAAGCAACATTTTAAAACTTTTGAGAAAAAATATTTTGCAGACATTCACCTTTTCCTTGCTGTCATTTATGCATCTCTCTCACAAAAGCCTTTGGTTAGAATATGAATAAAATAAAAACTGTAATTTTTCAGCGTCAACCTTTTAAAAAATATAGCTCTGAAATTTTCTTTTAATTATTTCTCTCTGCTCACATTTACAGAGCTTTAAAGTATTGTCTTTCTTATTAGCCTTTGGTGATGATAGGAGCCATATACTGAATTATCTTCTAAATGGTTTGCACAGATTGTCAATAACAACATAATAATTCAAAATGCTATTATAATGTGCCATGTATCATAGAAGCATTATGCAAGCTATCAAAATATAATGGCTGTCTTCTCTTTCAAATTGTTATTATTATTATTATTTCCTTTCCAAAATTTTTACTCCTAATGATCTTTGGTTTACCATTGTAGATTAAAAACGGTTACAGAAATAGAATTATTACTAAATGAGAAATAGGTAATAGTGTTAATGCTAGTAGTAAAGGTCCAGGCAAAATATAATTATTTTTTACGCTTTTGTTCATTCATTTACTATTTCATTCAATAGGTATTTGCTTGTTATAAGCACTGTTGTGATGATATAACAGGACATAAAACAGAAAATAACCCTGCTTTTTTAACTTACATAATAACAATAAACAAATTATAGCATTAAAAATTTAGATGTTTTAAAATGGATGCTTCTAGTTCAGTGATACTGAGACTATTGTTAAAATAAAGTATGAATGTTTAAAACATAACTAGAATGCTGAGCAAAGCTATAATAATATTTATTACATTTTTATAAATTATAGTATGATTTACAAAATTTCATAAAAATATGCCATATATACATACAGTAAGTTCTAAGTTAAGATCATCTGTAGTTTGTGGGAAATTGACTTTAAGTGAAATGATATATAACAAAGCAATTGTTTTTCCCAACAACGTTATAAAAAATGGTATCGAAAGAAACAAATTTTATCTAGAACCTTCTGAACATCATTGCATGTAAGGTCATAGTTTCCAAAAACTATCCACAAGGTTAAGTGAGGACTTACATACCATTTCATATAAAAATAATTAGTATATAAATTTACCACATTCTACTTTAGCAGAACTTTCTTTCTTCTCAAAATGTAACATTAAAATAGATTTATGGAGGTTAGATACATGATCCAAAAAAATGTTTTTCCTTTTCTGAATTGCACTCATAAACACACACACACACATACAATGCAGGTATGTGTTCAGTAGTGTCCTACAATATTTTACCCATTCTGCAGTAAAGAGTCTTGACTGTCTAGGTCAGTCTTGACTTAAACTTTCACTTTCCTTTAATCCCCTGCTTTTAAGCAGGCCATCACATTCTAATCAGTTCATGAAAGAGCTTTGAAGAAGTTTTGGTTGCATTACAAAAGGGTTAGATTTCAGCAGAATATATGTTCTTGCTACAATCACCCCCTTCCTGTTTTTAATATACGTATGACACCTAGAGCTCAGGAAGACATCTTGTGACCATAAACCAATGCAAACAAAGACAATGTTCAAAGAATGAAAAATGATAAAAAATACAGACTTCATTTAAAGACATGATAAATGTACTTTTGATAAAGTTACTTTTACCAGATTTTTCTGATTTACACTATTACTCATCAGATATGTCCAAATGATTCTTGTTCAAAATTTTTAATGCACATAATATATTTATTGTATGTACATTTCCCCTATACATAGCTCTCATTGTATTTTATGCTAAAAAAAAAAAAAAAAAAAAGGCAATGCCTGTTTTTCCAGAGATCAATTGAGTAGCCTGCTACAGAGCAATATAAATTTGGTCATAGTGAGAATACATGAATTCTACTGCACATGTTTTTCTTGTGGGATCTCCTCATTCTACATCAGAAGTTTAAATATACTTTGTAAAATGTAGAATATACTCCTTGAAAAGAACAGATAATCACTTGGGCCATTTGTTTTTCCAAATAAATTATGTTTATCTAGCAAAATGTATGATTAATTGCATATGCATGTGCTTAAAATAGTTAAACAAATCTAAAAATATTTGAAATAAATAATGGAGTATATTTCATTTATCTTTGTCCATAGAGTTGTGTGTCAACTTATCTTTCATTTCTGTACTCAATTACATGATTATTAAATTTATTTTATGAAATTAAATGTTAGATTAATCAAAATGAGGAAATAAAGGGCAATAAAAGATGAAACTGAATTATAAATATTTGAGTGCAGAAATTGATTACTAAATATTTGGCTTACAAGTCCTTTCAGATGTCTCATGAAAGACCAGAGAAGAAAAAATACCATTTTTTTCTTACCAAATGTATATCATAGTAACATGCTTTTATATAGTATTATTTATTAATATAATTGTAGACATTTTTCTATAAGAAAATTCAATTTACACTCTTTAGAGGCCGGGTATAATTTCATAGTATCATATTTATTTATTTCTCTCATATTTTTAGTCACAGAATTTATTTCTAATTTTGATATTATAAAAATTGAAATACATTAATTGCATGGTAGTTTTCAATAAATGTTATACTATCAGTATTATTAATTCAATAAGGTAATTATTATGAATTTGCAAGAGCATAGACATTTCTTACTTCTCATTTTAATAATTGTTTTTCATCACTTCTTCCTTGTACTACAGGTATTCTGGGGTTTTTGTTTGATTTTTGTAATTAGAGACTTATTTTATGGCATATGGAAAAATCACGGCATGATCATTACCCATATCAATCATGATACTGGGAAATCAGTATTAGCAAAGGAAAATGTGCATGGTATGTGCGTGTTTATGTTTGTGTGTCTGTATGTGCACTCATACTTAACAGTAGAGTATGTATTCTTTTGCATATGTTCTAATTACACACTAGGCCTGAAAGTTCTGATGTCTGTCTTGAATGGTATTGAAACCCTAAAGTGAGGTCTGATACACAGTAAAAACCAAAGAGCTTGTAGATGAGAAGTGATAACAACAAATGAAAAGAGACATACTAATGTTCATTAACTCAGAAAACTGTGTGACTTAAGATATTGATCAGTAGAAAAGTTCAAGGCAAGTTTTGCAACAGATGGACTCTCTGTCTAACACTGATTGTCATCATTCCACAACCACACACATGTACAAAATTTAGAAAGACCATCTGGGGAGAATATGGACAGCTTTCTACTTGGTGGCTATAACCACAGCTGTTGTTATTTGTGAAATTCTTAACGTGTAGCTACTACCCTATCATCAATAATATTATGTCACCTATCTCAGGGAAAACATTCAGAGCTTGTCTTTTTTGTGCATAGAACATCCGAGAAATAAGTAAAAATAACAATATCAGAAACAGCTCTCTTGCTCTCTTTCTCACCATATGACACGCCTGCTCCTCTCTTTACCTTCTGCCATGATTGTAAGCTACCTGAGGCCTCACCAGAAGAGATGCTGGCACTATCCTTCTTGTACAGTCTGCAGAACTGTGAGCCAAATAAACTTCTTTCTTTAAAAATTTTTTAAAAAGAAATAGCAACAATAATATTTGCAGCACAAGAATTTCTGTTGTAGATGTGAGCTTTCTCTAAAGATGTATGAGGTTTATTTTTCAGAAAGGCAGAAATCATGAATGGGGTAACATTGGGTTTCATACAGTTTCAAAAATGAGTTGATGTTGTGGTTTGCCTCAGAAATATCTATTATTTATTCTGAAAGTGTTTATTAAGACATCTGAATAACAATCAGTTCTTTGAGTGATCAAAGGTACCAGTGGATATTCACAGAAAAAAAATTACACGAAATCCTTTTTTTATTATAGGAATCTATTTTAAAATAATTCCATGCAGCAAAACCTAAAATTGATGTTCTTAATTTGTTTTCAATTAGAAAGTGACAATCTGAATAATCTTATACTCACAAATTATTTTGTTCATTATATCCAGGCAAAAACTAACTAATCAGTGAATGTCAAATACAGTATAGCTTATGTGAAAAGCTCATTTTTCACATATTTCATGCTCAGTTCCTATTAGGAGGAAGAGTGAGATTTTGGACATCTGTTTTTAAAAGTAAGTGCTTTAATTAGCAGGATACAGAGTGTCTTCAAATAACATCATCATTCCCAAGGGAACTCCACCCTGAGGGAGTTAAGAGAACTCCGTGAAACATGCTGGTAACCTTCTGCTTGGAACAGAAGGACCACGACACTCTCTGTGGCCTACTTGGCTCATGCACATAGAACAGTTTACTGAATGAACTAAATTACATACGGGGCAGCCTAAAGCCACTTTATTCCTTTCCAAAATTGTCCTTTCATTGATTTAGTCTCTCAGCTAGCTTTTCTTACACAGGATAAAAGATCTGGTTTGTCAATCAGTAGAGAACCATATTCTATTGCATTAATAATAAAATAAGGGGATATGAAAATTCCAAACTTTGTGTAAGTTAAGTGAAATTCACAGCTCTCCAAAGCCAGAAAAATCACAATGGGGAGGGAGGAGGGACTTGGTGCTTCCTTTTTCTTTTTCTTGCTTAATCTCATCCTCTATCTTAGCTGTTGTTTGGGGCTTTACTATATTTGGGACAAGAGGACAGAGAGGCAGCAGAGGCAGGAGACATAACTGCCCTGTGAAGTTTTTGTTTGTTTGTTTGTTTGTTTTTCTTTCCTTTTTTTTTTTTTTTTTTTTTTGAGACGGAATCTCGCTCTGTCACCCAGGCTGGAGTGCAGTGGTGCGATCTCAGCCCACTATAACCTCTGCTTCCTCCTGGGTTCAAGCGATTCTCCTGCCTCAGCCTCCTGAGTAGCTGGGACTACAGGTGTGTGCCGCTGCGCCCGGCTAATTTGTTGTATTTTTAGTAGGGACGGGGTTTCACCGTGTTGGCTACGGTGGTCTTGATCTCCTGACCTCTTGATCTGCCACCTCGGTCTCCCAAAGTGCTGGGATTACAGGCATGAGTCACCAAGCTTGGCCCCTCAAGATGTAGTTTAATGTGCACTGGTGGTTTCTAGTTATGGCGTATTCCAAATACTGAGGATTTTTCTTTTGCGATGTGTTTTCTAAAGGTTCTTCAGAGAATTCCCACCAGTGTGACCCCTCACAATTTTATTGATCTAGGCAACACCTCTCACAAATGGGATGACTTTTTAAGGGGCACCTACTTCACATTGCTGCCTTAGTCCTCATAGGATCACAGTCAACACACATCCTTTACTCTGACAAAATCTGGTGCTGCCTTTCTCATAAACAATCACCTGCCCTCTCTAGCTGAAGTAAGAAGCAAGTGATCCACTCTTATTTTAATATCATCCATTTCTTCCCTATAAACAAATTGCACAAAGTAAATAAAATGTATCCTTTAAAGAAAAGATGTATAGATTTACATTTTAAAAAAATTCTATTCAACAAAGATATGGATAAAGCCAAAAGACGAGAAATGTATTGAAAGATAAAAACTGCAACTCATATAAACAGTACTACATAGGTATCCAGAATAAAACATCTATCTATCTATCTATCTATCTATCTATCTATCTATCTATCTATCTATCTATCTATCTATACAAAGATATCATGGATAAAGCCAAAAGACAAGAAACGTATTGAAAGATAAAAACTGCAACTCATATAAACAGTATGACATAGGTATCCAGAATAAAATATCTATCTATCTATCTATCTATCTATCTATCTATCTATCTATCTATCATCTATCCATCCATCTGTCTTCCATCTGTCTATAAAGTGAAAGTAAGTTATTAGAATGATTGAACATAGGTTATGTCTTAACAAGGTATAGAAGATAAAATAAATAAGCAAAATAGAAAATAAATGCAACCTACTTCACCCTTCTGAGAAATGAAAACTTCTACTAATAAAATGTGACTTTTGAATACACCAAACTTTAAGGTAAGTGTTAAAATTAAGTGATGTATTGAAAAATGAGCATTGTACTTGCTGGCGGGAGTGTTAACGATACAAACTGCTTGAAGAACACTTTTCCAACATCTATTAAATCTTAAGACATGCATGTCATCTGGTTTGTAATTTCACTCCTTTTATTATACTTAGAGATACTTTTCCATATGTGACAAAAGAGGAAATCCAATTGTGTGACATCTTATTGCAGTATTGTTTGCAATAACCCAAAGGATTGAGAAAATCTAAATGTTCATCAGTAGAAGATGGCATAATCATACTAATAAATCAACACAAATGGAAGGATATCTACTAATGTATGTGCCATCATACAATGTAATATTGAAGAAAGAAAGTTTTGCTAAAACTCAATACATTCCAACTTATAATGATATAGGTATCCACATCAGGATAGTAATACCTGCAGGGGAATATGGGAAAATACTTAGATTGAGGGCTTCAAATATATTTTGAACATTCTCTTACTGAAAATGTAATGAATACCATGGTATAATATTTAAAATCTAGTAAAGCAGGATGGTAGATAACATCATCACTCATACTGTTTACTAATGTTTGGTATGCTTAAGAATATCTCAGAATGAAATAAATCAATCTATAATCATTGCCTAACAAAAAGGTAGATAGCATTTTTATAATTTTTCAAAGAAATGATTATCCAGAACCTAAAGCCTAACCACCAAATCATTTTGTTATAAATCCAGAACCAGAAATACCTTTTGACCCAGCAATCCCATACTGGGTATATACCCAAAGGATTATAAACCATTCTACTATAAAGCCACATGCACACGTATGTTTATTGAGGCACTATTCACAATAGCAAAGACTTGGAACCAACCCAAATGGACATCAATGATAGACTGGATAAAGAAAATGTGGCACATATACACCATAGAATACTATGCAGTCACAAAAAAGGATCAGTTCACGTCCTTTGCAGTGACATGGGTGAAGCTGCAAACCATCATTCTCAGCAAACTAAAGCAGGAACAGAAAACCAAACACCGCATGTTCTCACTCATAAATGGGAGTTGAACAATGAGAACACATGGACACAGGGATGGGAACATCACACACTGGGGCCTACTGGGCCGTGAGGGGCTAGGGGAGGAATAGCATTAGGAGAAATACCTAATGTAGATGATGGGTTGATGGGTGCAGCAAACCATCATGGCAAGTGTATACCTATGTAACAAACCTGCATGTTCTGCACATGTATCCCAGGACTTAAAGTATAATTTTTAAAAAAGGGAAACAATTGATAGATATTAGTACATGAACATTTAAAACACTTATATGTAAAAATATAGTATAAGTACATAAATACACATTATATTTTGGTAATATTACTTTCAAGAATTTTGGTATGACATTTTATGTGTGTTATCAAGGAGAAATTAAGGAACTGAAGAGACTAAGATAATTCCTTAATTCTAACTTATGGACATATAAAAGGGTAAATGGTAAGTATTACTAATTTCCTGAAACTGTATTTTTTCATATGTTTTAATTATTCATTTTTTAAAATATTTCAACTTTTACTTTAGATTTAGGGTGTACATGTGCAAGTTTGTTACATGGGTATATTGTATCATGCTGAGGTTTGAGTACAAATGCTCCCATCACAGAGGTAGTGAGAATAGTACCCAATAGGTAGGTTTTCAACCCCTTCTCCCACCTTCCCTTTCACCTCTAGTAGTCTCCAATGTCTATTGTTGACATGTCTATGTGCATGAGTACCCAACCTTTAACTCTCTCTTAAGTGACAACATTTGGTATTTGAATTTCTGTTCCTGCATTAATTTGCTTAAGATAAGGGCCTCCAGCTACATCCATGTTGCTACAAAGGACATGATATCATTCCTTTTATGACTGCTTGTATTCCCTGGTGTATATATCTCATTTTCTTTATCCAATTCATTGTTGATAAGCACCCAGGTTGATTCTATGTTTTTGCTACTGTGAATACTGTTGTGATGAACATACAAGTGCATGTTCTCTTTTTGGTGGAATGATTTATTCTCTTTTGGATGTATACCCAGTAATGAGATTGCTGGCCGAGTGATAGTTCTATTTCAAGTTCTTTCAGAAATCTCCAAACTTCTGTCCACAGTGGCTAAACTAATTTACATCCCCACCAACAGTGTATAAGCATTCCCTTTAGTCTGCAGCCTCGCCAGCATCTGTTATTTTGTGACTTTTTAATCATAGCCATTCTGACTGGTGTGAGGTGTTACTTCATTGTGGTTTTGATTTGCATTTATCTTATGATTAGTAATGCTGAAAATATTTTTTAATGTTTGTTGGCCATTTTTATGTCTTCTTTTGATAAATGTCTGTTCATGTCCTTTGGCCATTTTTTAAGTAGGTGATTTTTTGCTTGTTGAATTATTTCAGTTCCTTATACATTCTGCATATCAAACCTTTGTCAGATGCATAATTTGGGAATATTTTCTTCCATTTCTGTAGGCTGTTTATTCTGTAAATAGTTTTTGGTTGTTTTTGCTTTTGTTTTTGTTTTCTGTGCAGAAACTCTTTGGTTTAATTAGGTCCCGCTTGTCAATTTCTGTTTTTGTTGCTATTGCTTTTGAGGACTTGGTCATAAATTCTTTCCAAAGAATGATAGGCAGAATGATGCTTCCTAGAAGCTCTTTAGCTTAATTAGGTCCCACTTGTCATTTTTTTGTTTTTGTTGCAATTGCTTTTGAGGACTTAGTAATAAATCATTTTCCGAGGATGATAGGCAGAATGGTGTTTCCTAGGTGTTCTAGGATACTTACAGTTCAATGTCTTACATTTAAATCTTTAATTCATCTTGAGTTAATTTGTCTATATGGTGAAAGGTATGGTGAAAGTTTCATTTTTTTCCGAAGTTTTCTTGATATTGTCAAATTTGATTATTTGTCTGAATTTAATATCTAGTTTCTGAGACACTTTTATTCAGAATTTTTGAATAGTTGTTCCAATTTTTTCCTACTGTCTGTTCTTGCTAATGTACTTTGGATACAAACCTGCCTCACATTCTTTTTTTCCCTCCTTCTTGATCTCTGGCATTAGGCCCTTTTCATTGTCTTCAGTATTATAAAATTTCGTTTTTTATTGGGGTAGAGAATGTTTTATTAAAAGATTTTTGAATACTTCAATTGTTCTCTATTGTGTCCCCATTTTTCTTTATTGAGGACAAGAGAATGTCCCTTGCAGACCTCCAACTGCAAGGAGGATAACTGACCAAGGATCCCAGCAACTGTGCTCTGAAAACCATCAATACCTTTGCCCCTTTCCTGGGAACCATGTGAATCCTAACACCCAAATTGGACTTGTAGACTTCCTTAAGGCCTTGCCAACCCTTCCTCAGTACAAGCTTATTTCACCAAACATTCTCTCCCTCTGTCCTTTACTCAGGATCAGCTTTGCATCATGTTCTGACTGCATTTGCATTTTCAGCCTCCCCTGACTCCTCCTATTTTCTTTCTTACAGGTGTTTTTTGTTTGTTTTGTTATTTTGTTTTGTTTTTTAACTCTTCCTTCCATCTTGGCATTTCCTTCTTAGTGAATGTGGACTAACAAACCTTTATATTGCACATCTAATCTAGCATACTGCACTTCATTGCTTTAGCTTTCTTTTATTAAACTCTAATAATACACACAGACACAGACACACACACACACACACACACACACACACACACACACACACTGCTTTATATATTTGTTCCAAGTACTTATCTTGTCTGATTTTTCTTGCTCCCAACAAGCCAGTATTTATTTAATGCATGAAATGCTTTCCTAAAATATTTTTCTTAAGTATTTTCTGACTTGAAGAGTACCAGCACATTTTATTATCAAACATCTTGCATATTTTATCATATTTTACTTTTTCAATGGGTATATGCATATTCTTCCATGGCTACCATAAAAATTACCACCAACTTAGTGGTTTATAACAGCACAAATTTATTATATCTAGATGAAAAGTCTGACCAGGGTGACAGTCGGCTAATGTAATCAAGGTGTTGGTGGTCTCCTTCCTGGAGTTTCTAAGGAAGACTCCATTTTCTTGTTAATTAAGATTGATGGCATAATTCAGTTTCTGTGTTTATATGACATTTTCTCTGTTGGCTGTCACCTGAAGGCTGTTCTCACCATCCAGAAGACAATGCATTTCCTGGTTCAGGGCCTGCAACTCCCTCCTTCAAAACCCGCAACAAGGGGTAGAGTTTCTTTCATATTCGCCTGTGTTCCTCTCTGAACAAGGTTTTCTATCTGTCAGAAAAGCCAATCAAAAATCTGTGGCGTGTTCAACACTATTATCTTTCTATTGTGGGGCGTATATTTGTCCCTCCCACCTTCTAACTCCCATGTTCAAGCACAATCTCCAGTGTGAGGGCATTTGGAGTTGGGACTTTGGCAGGTAATTAGATATATATGAGGTCATGAGAGTGCGGTCTGTATGAGAGACTTAGTGCCCTTCTAAGCAGAGAAAGAGCCCAGAGTGCTTGTATACTGTCTCATTCGATCTCAATCCCCCACCGCCACCTGCCTCCTGCTCTCTCTCTCTTTACCAAGCGAGGGCACAGCAAGAAAGAAGTCATCTACAAGTCAGAAAGAGAGCCCTCACCAGGAACAAAATCTACCAAAACCTTGTCGTTGGACTCCCCAGTCTCCAAAACTGTAAGAAATAAATGTTTGATGTTTAAATTACTCAGTCTATGGTATCTTGTTATAGCAGCTTGAGGAGACTGCAGCAGTTTTCATTTCTGTCCAATCACCAAATTCACTGGTCCCATATTTTCATAAAATTTTTACATTTGTATAGTGGTATCCCTCATTTTCCAAGAGACGGTATGGGTTTTTGCAGCTGTCTAACCCTTCATTTGTATGTTTTAACAAACTTTTATTAGGTATTGAACTTGTTCACCATTCTGTTGTTGTTGACTCATATTGCGTCTGGAATTGGTGGGTTCTTGGTCTGGCTGACTTCAAGAATGAAGCCGCGGACCCTCGCAGCCCTCGCGGTGAGTGTTAGTTCTTAAAGATGGTGTGTACGAGTTTGTTCCTTCAGATGTTCAGATGTGTCTGGAATTTCTTCCTTCCGGTGGGTTTGTTGTCTCGCTGGCTTCAGGAGTGAATCTCCAGACCTTCGCGGGGTGTGTTACAGTTCATAAAGGTGGCACATTCGGAGTTGTTTGTCCCTCCCAGTGGGTCGTGGTCTTGCTGGCTTCAAGAGTGAAATGGCAGACCTTCCCAGTGAGTGTTACATCTCATAAAGGCAGCACAGACCCAAAGAGTGGGCAGCAGCAAGATTTATTGCAAAGATTTAAAGAACAAAGCTTCCACAGCATGGAAGGAGACTGAAGCTGCTGGCTTGGGCAGCCTGCTTTTATTCCCTTATCTGGCCCCACCCACATCCTGCTGATTGGTCTATTTTATAGAGAGCTGATTGACCCATTTTACAGAGAGCTGATTGATCCGTTTTGACAGGGTACTGATTGGTGCATTTAAAAACCTTTAGCTAGACATGGAGTGCTGATTGGTGCATTTACAATCCGTTAGCTAGACACAAAGTGCTGATTGGTGGATTTACCATCCTTAGCTAGACATAAAATTCTCCAAGTCCCCACCTGACTCTGGAGCCCAGCTGGCTTCCCTAGTGGACCGTGTGTCAGAGACTCGGGAGCTTCGTGCCTGCACTCCTCAGCCCTTGGGCGGTTGATGGGACCCAGCACTGCAGAGCAGGGGGCGGAGCCCGACAGGGAGTCTCCCGCCAGCTGGAGCCCACCAGTGGGGGAACTCGGGCGTGGTGGGCTGTGGGTGCAGAGCCCTGCCCCGCAGGGAGGAGGCTGAGGCCTGGTGAGAATTCAAGCATGGTACGGGTGGGCTGGCAGTGCTGGGGGACGCAGGGCAGGCACCCTCCTCAGCTGGTGGCCTGCGGCTAAGCCCCTCACTGCCCTCCGCCGGCAGCGCGGGCTGGCCGCTTTGAGTGCGGGGCCTGCTGAGCCTGCACCACCCGGAACTCGTGCTGGCCCCTGAACGCCACATGCAGCCCGGATTCCCACCGGCGCATTTCCCTCCACACCTCCCGGCAAGCAGAGGGAGCCGGCTCCGGCCTCGGCCAGCCTAGAGCGGGGCCCCCACAGTGCAGCCACAGGCTGAAGGGCTTCTCAAGAGCGGCCAGAGCAGACGCGGAGGCCAAGGAGGCTCCAAGAACCAGCGAGGGCCGCCAGCACGTTGTCACCTCTCAATATTTTGACTGGATTTATGAAAGCTGAAATCTTATCTCGCATTGAAGACTTTCTAAAGTCTTCAAAGAAAAGAAAGAGACTTTTTATATCCTAAACCTCATCCATCTATAAGATACCCGGGGTCAACTGAGTCTATCGTTTTACATTTGTGATATTGTAGTATATTATCAATGTAAAATAAAATATGTATTTATTTTTGTTTATTTATTGAGACAGGGTCTTGCTATGTTACCCAGACTGGAGTGTAGTGGTGCTTTCATAGCTTACTGCAGCCACAACCTCCGGGGCTCAAGCAATCCTTCTGCCTCAGCCTCCTGCATAGCTGTGATTTCAGGTACATGCCAACATGCCTGGCTAATTTTTAAATTTTTTGTAGAAATGAGTTCTGCCAATGTTGTCCTGGCTGATTTCAAACTCCTGGCCTCAAGTAATCCTACTGACTTGGCCTCCCGAAATGCTGATATTACAGATGTGAGCCACTGCACCTGGCACAAAATGAACTTTTTGTATTTTCATTTATAAAGCTATCAAAGTTTTGGCTCAAATACTATGCCCAATATTATTTATTCAAAATGCATAGTTTTATTCTTTCTTCTTTTTTGCTATAAGGAATTTTACAAATGATTATCTAATTAACAATAAACTTAAAACTAAAATCACAGAGGACCTTTGATATATTATGTAAAATTGATGATATTATGAAATAAGTTCTGCTCCTAACATAGATCTTCTGCTTTTCAAATAAATTATATTTTGGTAGAAAATTATTAGGTCATTTCAATCAACACATTACAAATGTATGAGATTATGGTAAATAAAAACGTATATAATTGGTAAATATTTATGTTGAATTTTAATTATTTCCTAAGAAGTGCTGATTATATCAGTATTAAGTCTTGCGTTTCATTTTTCATTTTTAAAACCTATTTTCTTTTTTCTGTTTTCTAAATTGAGAATATTCGAGTGGCAATTAAATTGCATCCTCTGCCAATCACTCATATAAGCATTTTAAATGCAGACTGAAAATATATTGCACATGTGACCTGGGAAATCAAATTTGGGGTTGTTGGAATGAGGGGTAATAACAAATTGTATGAAATAGGATGAATGTGATTATAATTATTTGTATCAGTCTGTTCTCACACTGCTATAAAGATACTACCTGAGATTGGGTCATTTATAAACAAAGGAGGTTTCATTGACTTACAGTTCCGCATGGCTGAGGAGGCCTCAGGAAAATTATAATGGTGGCAGAAGGGGAAGCAGGCATATTCTTCACAAAGCGGCAGGAGAGAGTGTGAGCTTTTGAAGAAGGTACTGTCAAACTTTTGAAACCATCAGATCTCGTGAGAAGTCACTCACTATCACGAGAACAGCATAGAGGAAACTGCCCCCATGATCTAATGACTTCCCATCAGGTTCCTCCCTTCACATGTGGAGATTGTGGGATTACAATTCAAGATGACAGATTCGGGTGGGGACACATCCAAACCATATCATTAGTATTTTGTGAATGGTCATTATAAAATAATAATTACAATCACATTCATCAGTAACTTTTCTTAAGAAAGTAACTGTGTTATCATGCATTCCTTTGATTCACAAAATGAAGCCATTTTTATAAAAAAGAAAATAGTAGAATTCTGGAAAAAAATGTTATTAGTAAGATAGTTGTAAAAAGCTTATATATTAATAGATATTACTTATACAAATAAGTTCTAAAAACTATGCTATAGAAATAGTATACTTAAAACTAATCATAGAATTGAAATTATATAATTAATTAAATAAATTGGGGAACAGTAGGTTTCTTAATCTGTTGAATCTGATATCTCTGCAAAAAGACAAATTACTTTAAAAGCTTTCTCGAGTATGAGAAACAGAGTCAATGATTACAGTATATCTATTAATGTTTCTAGAAAGTGAACTAAATATTAAATTCATCTTAAAGATAAACAATAAACAAAAAGCAAAACTTAAGTAATACACCCTTTAAAAAGAAGGTGAATAATCTGCAGTGTTGCATGAAGCCCAGAAGCTGTGTTTATCCATAGACAACACTGAATATGTCTACACTATGAATGAATTAGCATGACATTTTTACAGCGTATTATTTCTCCCTATAAAATAAAAAAAGACATTATAAAATGAATTATTCATGCAATAGCTTACATATTATATTTAACACAAAGTCATTGTATTTTACTCAAAATATTATGCGTGTATTGAGTTAGGTTTAGAAGATAATGATTTTGACACCACTCATGCCTTTAAAAACAAACAAAAAAATAAGCAGAGACACAAAAATCAAAGCAGTTAATTTGATTTCGAGGTAAAAAATTCCATACTATATAGTAGTTTTAGATATTCAGTTAAAGAATGCAGCCAGTGGGTAATTCTTCCAAATATAGTGGCTAAAATTTGTAAAAGTTAATTTTGAACCATTTTTATTGATTCCATTTGAGACCTAAAATGTATAAAATAACGTGGGAATTTTGAAAATACAATACCAAATAAAATAAAAATCTATCTCAAGGACAATACAAAGACAGGTTTTTCTTTCCACATGTCATCGAAGAAGATTGCTAATTGACTTTTCCACCTAACCTCCTGATCTAGGATAGGCAAACTGTGTCCCACTGACCAAATCTGATGATCTTTCACCTGTGTTGTGAGTTAAGAATTTTTGTTGTTTATGTTTTTTAACATTTTTAAATGGCTCATTTTAAGTAGTTATATAAGCACCTAGATAATGTCCTCAATTTTGTCCCTTGGGCTGCAAGCTTAATATATTTTTATGGTAGCATTTGTATAGAAAATGTTTCTCAACCCTGTGACTTGAAGCAAAACTGTATAAGGATTTAAATCCACCTGTTGACATGCTTACTGTACATTTTCCCTGAATTTTTTTTAGTTTCTACAAAACAAGTAAAACAAATGGAAACAAGTATTTGCCTCTCTTTCTCTCTTACTGTTTACTATTATCATTACCTGGAAGCAATATTTACTTTCATCTACTAGGGATAAAGCTGTTAAAAGAATATACAGCTAAAATACCCTTTATAAAGTTAACTAAACAATACGAATATACAGGATCATTGTATTAGTGAATTTCTTTTTAAGGAATAACATATTAGTGGTATAAGAGAAAAAAATGCTTAACCAGTGTATCAAAATGCATCAAAACAATACAATGCAATGAGGCAAAACAATGCATAATAAAATAATAGACTGATAAAGTCCGTGATAGCGTGTCACACACAATAAATTAATCAAGATATGATAGGTTTTGTTATGTCAATACATACCTGAAGATCTTGGGAAAAGTTTTGCACGTTATAAAATTGGATTAACCCTTTCAAGTTCTACAGGTGCATCTAAATTTGCCACAAAGTTATTAAGATATAATACATTGTTTCAATATATTGAATGTGCTATTGATATGGTTTGGATCTGTGTCCCACAAAATCTTGTGTCGAATTATAGTCCCCAATGTTGGAGGTGGAGCCTGGTGGGAGGTGGTTGGATAACGGGAGTGGATTTCTCATGAATGGTTTAGCACCATTCCCTTGGGTGCTCTTCTCCTGATAGTGAGTTTTCATGAGATCGGGTTGTTTAAAACTATGTAGTACTTCCCGCTGCTCTCTTTTGCTCCTGCTCCTGCCATGTAAGATGGGCCTACTCCCTACTCCCACCTGTTCGCCATGATTATAAGTTCACTGAGGCCTCTCTAGAAGCCAAGAAGATGCCAGCATCATGCTTCCTGTACAACCTGCGGAACCATGAGTCAATTACATTTGTTTTCTTTATAAATTACCCAGTCTCAGATATTTCTTTATAACAATGTGAGAATGGCCTAATACACCTATATATAGTGGTGGAGGGCGAGTGGGACAAAACTTTTTTATTGTTGTTCTTTAAGTTATTTTCAAACACTAACATTTTATATGGTTTGTAGAATCATGAAAATATGAATAAGGTTAATATTATTTTAATAATTACTGTAGCATAATGTAAATGAAAATATTTTGCTTTTTTTAGCTTCCATGCAGAACTTATTTTTCTTCTACTACATATACAAAATCCTGTTTATTTGCCTCTATGCCATTTTGTACATTGATACACTTGAGTAAAATTTAAGTTATTGGCATTACATAATAGCAAAAAGTGAGGTATTTTGAGAGTGTATTTTTGGATTCAAATTCTGGCTCCTAAATTTCCTATGTATATGAGCTTGCAGAAGTTATTTAACTTCTTGGTGCCTCAGTTTTCTCATCTGTAAAATAGGATATTTAGTACTATATACCTGATATAGTTGGTGTATTGACTGAATAATTGATACACATTAATCACTTATGACAGGTCCTACTCAGAACAAATTGTATTTCAGTGAAAAAGGGTGTATGCACATATGTAATCATTGTAAATGTTTATAAATCAGGTTTAATTCCTTTTAAACAGTAGTAATCGTATTTCTAATAACATAAAATCTCTTAACTGATCATCATCTTGATAAAAATAAAACTACTTTTGAAAATCAATGAAAAAATTATTTAAATTAAATGTAATATGTATTACAAATGTTGGTTTTTAGCAAATAAAGGCTTAGCAATGTGAAAAGATTACTTTTAATGGCAAGGGACTCCATTACTTTCGAACCAAACTAAAAAAGTTTATGCCTATAAAATCAGCATTTTTTTCACAGCACTTTTGTCTTCTGCCAATAAATTCAAAATCATTATTTTCTTTTCACATAATACTTCCATGATGAAGTTTTAAAACAAGCTATTAGAAATTTTCAGACATTCTGGTTCAGCAATGACAATGTATTTTTAATATATGGGACATGATAAATTAGATTGTTATAAATACATAAGTTAAAATCATGTTTATATTTTCATTCTAATTTTTCATGTAGACTGTTATTATATAATTCAATAGCTCATCTCGGGTTCCAATATTTTTTAAGGGGAAGATTCAATGAACAAAATAATAAATTTATTATGCTCTTTGGAATTCGATTTTCTGTAGCAAGTTAAATGTTCCCATGTCATATTTATCAGTTTTAAAATTTGTTTGCATTTTATTTTTCAGACCAAATCAAAGGTATGGATTTAAAGCTACCATATTTGCTTTTTTCCATTTGCACTTTAAGCAGAACCCCATTAAAAAGAGGGCAAAGGATATGAACAGACACTTCTCAAAAGAAGACATTTACATGGCCAACAAATACATGAAAAAAGCTCAACGTCATTGAACATGAGAGAAATGCAAATCAAAACCACCATCTCATGCCAATCAGAATGATTATTAAAATGTCATTTTAAAAAATAGTTTTTTAATAATTATTAAAAAGGAAACAATGCTGATGAGGCTGTGGTGAAAAAAAAATAGGAACACTTTTACACTGTTGCTGGGAATATAAATTAGTTCAACCATTGTGGAAGACAGTGTGGTGATTCCTCAAGGATCTAGAACCAGAAATATATTTGACCCAGTAATCTCATTACTGGGTATATACCCAAAGAATTATAAATTATTCTCTATAAAGACACATGCACACGTATGTTTATTACAGCACTATTTACAACAGCAAAGACATAGAATCAACCTAAATGCCCATCAATGATAGAATGAATAAAGAAAATGTGGTACATATACACCAAGGAATACTATGCAGCCACAAAAAAGAATGAGATCATGTCTTTTGCAGCGACATGGATGAATCTGGAAGCTATCATCCTGAGCAAACTAACACAGCAACAGAAAACCACACCCCTCATATTCTTACCCATAAGTGGGAGTTGAACATTGAGAGCACATGAACACAGAGGGGAGCAACACACACCAGAGCTTGTTGTGGAGTGAAGGGTGAGGGGAGGGAACTTAGAGGATGGGTCAATAGGTGCAGGAAACCATCATGGTGTACGTATACCTATGTAACAAACCTGCACTTTCTGCACATGTATCCCATATTTTTGTTTGTTTTTAAGAAATAAAGAAAAATAAAAAAAACAGCTTTCAAACAACCAATGGTTACTTGGGAAATGACAATTTTACTTTTCCAAAAAACAATAGCAATTTTTATCAACATAAAAATATGCAAAATAAAATTGCATGAACATTAATGCATTAATGAAATATGCTATTTATTTATTTAAATTTTGGAGTGTGGTTAAAATATCTTCAGATACTATCTTTTCCACTTCTGTAGAACACTTATTTCTGAATATTCGCATTCTTCATTCTCTTCATAATCAAACCTCTAATAGATGCGTATCTATTCCAAGCCACATCCCCTTTTCCTTAAACTGTGCATTTCTATGTATGTCATGCCTGCCATCATCTGCTTTTAAATTGATTCCTTTCGGTTCTTTATGTGTCAGTGTCATCATGTCTGTTTTCATTATTTTTCCTTTTGGGGGCCTTCTTGTTGCAATGATTAAAACTTTGCTATTTTTCTTCTTTTCTACACAGTCTTCACCTAATCTGAGGTCAGATGTGAGAAAAAGAGTTGGTTCTTCTGGTTTCAGATATTTACTTTCCTATTTACATACAAATAATCACTTCCAAATTACCTTTTTTCCCCTAACAATAATGCAATCATAGCAATGAATATTTTTCTGCCTCCTGTAAATTTGTATGTTTTGAAACATCTGTAAAAAGATTCGGACTAGACAGCTACTGTTATACCATGCAGTGAGTGGGTAGGTTGCCCTGATGTCAGCTCCACCGAGACTGTCCATGATGGGTGAGAAAATAAAAACCAGTTTGTGTTGCTAAAAAGAATGATGATTTTTATCAAAAACTATATTATTTGATTATTATCCACCACTGACTAAAATACAGATATAACCTGATTATTTAAACTCAGGACTCTGCCGTTTGACTTCCATTTTTACTTATTGTCTGATATACTTCACTGACTTCACTGGATTCTAAGTATTAAAATCTGTCCAAACCTCATGAGCATTCTCCATTCCTAGTAGGATGCTAGCTAGTAAGATTGAATTACTGGCTCAATCAATAGCCATCCTTACGAACTTCAAGTCATATTAGCATTCATTTGCTTTATTGTCCAGTATATTTTATTATTCTCTCAGGCCTTGAATAAAGTAGTCCCAGAAAACTGCATGATAAACTTGCTAAAACTCACTTTTTACCTTGAAGATTTAGAAAATAATAATCATGAATCACTTACTTATTCTATATAGTGCAAATAAATCTGATAGATGGAATGAACTCATTCCCTAACTGCTACTCAACTGTTTAAAGGAAAATGCTACTTCTCATTCATCCTTTACATATATACATTCTACAAACTTCACTTTAAATATATTTGTCAGATTTAGAATAAAGTTAAGTATGAAATGGCTTTTCTGAAATTTTTTATGCAGAATGAAAAAACAAGACACCATGGGACTCTGTGTGCCTTAACTGAAGCATTTCTGAAAGACAGAATATTACCATAAACCAATTTTTCCAATGTGGCATTTCTTCTGGTTGAAACTATTTTATCTACCTATACTATGCCTTATAATTTTTTTTTTCAGAATCTTTGATCAGGTGCCTAATATGCCTCAACATTAATAGAGTAATTCTGTATTACCTGCTGTTTTCCTTTTCTAACAATTTCATGCTACTATCCATTGTACTCATGAAATAAAAGGCATGAATTCAAAGAGTAAGACTAGAGTTAGCTTTGGAGAGAATTTAGAAGACAGAAGATCCTGAACATGGAAAAAAGTCAAAGAGTACAATCCTGAATATCAGAAAGCTAAGTCACAATAAAGAAGATACCTGTAAAACACTTCTCAATGGCTGCTCTGAGAACAAGGATGAGGAGGAGAACAACAGCTGCAAATCAGGATTCACAGAAGGACTTGGGGGATTTTGTGTGTGCCAGAGGACAAAACAATAAAGAAAGAATAGCAGGAGCTATGAATTTTGAACACAAACGTGCTCCTTCGGTGTATGAACTAAATTTTGGAAACAGTAAAAGAAATTCAGATGGCTTCAAGGCATTTGGTTTTTTTGTTTTCAGCAAACAATAAATTGATCAATGGAAAATTGAAGATAAGATTTACAACCCTACTTGAAATGACTGAAGACTGCCCTTCTCCAGTTTTAGTTTCATTTTGACTTTATTTCCAACCAGGAATCTGTCATTTTCTTCTTTTTATAGCCAGAATGCTTTTTACCTGTATCTCCAATACAGCTTCTAAAATCATTCAAATTCATGGATCATCAGTGACCCTTGAACATGGAGAGATTACACTTGGGAAGAAAAGTAAAATTATTGATTTCTACTTTTTAAAAAAGTCAAATATGTAGCAGCAATGCAGAGTTTTAAAGGAGCATACTAATCTTCATCATACCTGGTCTTGATTACCTGTGTTACAGTGCTACTTGGGCAATGGATTTATTTAGCATCAATATATTTTTGATGATTAAAAAAGAGAAGAGTGTCTATTCATTCATTCACTAATTCCAACACACAAATACATTTTTTTTCTTGGAACGTAAATGAAAATAGTCACTTATGTACTACCATTCATCAGTTCATACTACAAAGAATAGTAACAATTCACCCCACTGACAGGAATATTAAGTTCTAATAAGATAATGTACAGAAAAATAATGCTTCTAAACTCCAAAGGACTACGTGCAATATTGGGGATTCTTATATTTTAAGAGTTGTCTTTTCCTGAAATAAATGTAAGACTACCAGTGCCAGCTATGTGATGTGCAGGACTTGGCACAAAATGAAAATATAGGAGACTTCATTCAAAAATAAGGCAAACATTGTCATTAAAAATACTAAAATATAAAACATTTGTATTTCTTCGCTCATCTCTTGACTTGTCACATTTGTTTTTTATTTGTTATTTAATGGTATTTTTATTTGAATACAACGATACTTGCAGGGCAAGTATAGACCCTCACAGGTGCACAGTGGCCCCACCTTGTAACTCCTCGTTGGTATACACTTAGTACCTGGGTCAGAGTGAGTGAGAGTGAGCAAGAGACATACCCCATTTAGTGCTCCACTTAGAGCCTTCGGCACTGCCAGCCCAGGGTTAGGATGGACGCTGGAATGTCCTACCCCAACATGTTGCTGGCTCTGTGCACCATTTCCCCATCTTCCGTGGGCCAGCACTCTTGTCCTAGAGATGAAAGTGGGCCTACCTATCCACTATCCCCTTGTTTCCTCTGCCTCTTCCTCCTTCAACCTGGTGTTCAGTCCAGCGAAGGGTAGCCATGGTGAGGATGGGCGGGTAGAGAAATGTGGGAGGCCAGGAAAATCCTGTGCCACCAAGACTCAGGAAGCAGCCAGAACTTATCCTGTACAGACAGGGAGAGACAGGAGGCTGGATCACGCATGAGCAAAGCCACCCACTCATGCAACCTCGTTCTATCAGATTTTATTCACAACATACAAATTCAGAGACAAAATTAGAAAGAATACTACTAAACAGCAACCACTGAATATTCAATTCTTATCGCTGGGATAGAGTTCTGTGCAAATGCACTGATCCCACACCTATGAAGCCATCGCTGATGGCTATCTCAAACGTATCATGTGAAAGCAACAGGTATTCTCTCTGCAATGAAAGTCAGCTGGAGTCTATATATTGATCAATATAGTCAATTTCTCAAAAATGCATATAAGATTCTAGGCTGGGCGCAGTGGCTCATGCCTGTAATCCCAGCACTTTGGGAGGCAGAGGCAGGTGGATCACCTGAGGTCAGGAGTTCGAGACCAGTCTGGCCAACATGGTGAAAGCCTGTCTCTACTAAAAAAACAAAAATTAGCCAGACGTGGTGGCAGGTGCCTGTAATCTCAGCTACTGGGGAGGGTGAGGCAGGAGAATCGTTTGAACCTGGGAGGTGGAGGTTGCAGTGAGCCGAGATCTGGCCATTGCACTCCAGCCCGGGCGACAACAGTGAGACTCCACCTCAAAAAAAAAAAAAAAAAAAGGAAAAGGTTCTAGAGTATTTACATTTAGTTCAGTTTTTAAAAACAACTAAATAAAAGAACTTGGACAACTCCATTATTTTTATATTGTTCTTTCTTAATGGATATCACCACTTCTGTCCCTAATAGGAATCTCATGCAGTTAGAGTAAAATGATAGATATTGAAGCATTAAGGAAACTGTATTATAATGAAGTGACTTTTTTTAGCTATGGAAATGTTTGTAATAAAAAGAAATATACTAATAAACTATTAGAAGGAATATAATAAAATCTGTCACCGAGTTTTCTACCGACTTAAAAGGGAATTTCTTATAATAAAACTTCAATTAATATTTTTAGTAATGACTATGCTCCAAGGTTATTTATTGCCTCCTCAAAATATTTTAATCACATTTCATAGCATTTTAGCTTTTAAAATTATTTTGCTACTTATTGTAATTGCTTATGTAGCTTTCAAAAATAGGTAACAGTTATATGGCATAACAATTACAAAATCTAGAATATATCAAACTATTATTATTGAATATTTGTCAGATGTGAAGTGAGTTTTGAAATACATTAACCACATAAATCTAATAAAAATAAATTAGTAAAATCTAATATGTGGTACAGTGACAACTATGTAAAAGACATTCCAAAAATATTTGATGTATATAAATGGAAACACGAAAATGTTAATCTGAAAAGACATTAAAATCAAGTAAATAAAAAATATATAGATGGAGACCACTTAAATTTAAAAATGTTATTTTTTGTTTCCTAAACATTTAATAGTAACACTCACTACAAGAATAGTTTTCAATTAAAAAATTTAAAATTCAATTCAATTCCCCAAAAAAGTTTAGAATAAAGTTATTGTTATTACTACTATTGTAATTATTTTAATTATGAAACATAATTGAATAGTGGAAAGAATACGAGATTCAGAATCTGATAAGCTAGTCTGATTCCCTATTCTGTCATGTATTTTTATGTGATATTGAACAAGCCACCTAATTTCTGAGACGTAAATTCTTCATTAATCTAAAATACTAATCCATTTAACTTTTGAGCTAGTTTTGAAATTAATATAAGTTTATAGGTTTTAGATAAATATCATTAAATTTTTGTGCAACTTTCCACAATCATAGGAAATACGTATAAAAATAATGCCCATAAAAATAAAAATCAGTCCCCGGGAGGTGGAGGTTGCAGTGAGCCAAGGTTGCACCACTGCACCCCAGCTTGGGCAACAAGAGTAGAACTCAGTCTCAAAATAAAAAATGAAAAAATAAAAATTAGTCTTCACATATGCTTAAAAGAAAATAATATTGCAATTTTTCATTTCTTATCTTTTCTCCTGTAACACAATTTTGATACATATCTCAAACACAAATGTCTTGGTATAGATACATATTTTCATGAGACACGAGAAAAGGTAGTCAATAAATAATTTGTTTATGTTTTTCACATAATTTCATGCCCTATGTTACAATAAATTGTGGATAAAAATCATTAAATTCTACTTCAAACTCGTCCTTGTACATGGTTCAAAAAAAGAACTTACCATTTGGATCTAATTCTTAGAATGATCATTCTGGTAATCCTAAATCTAATAGAAACTCAATAGCCAGTCCTCATAAATAAGGCAATTTATAGTTGATAAATGAAGATCAGGCATTATTCTACTTTGAATTTTCAATCCATTGCTATATCCATACTCTAAAATTTCTTATTTTATAAATTACTGTAAATTAGTCATTTGCCCCACATGAAACAAGATTAAAGTATTCTATGTTATCAAATAATATTCTTATATATGTTTAAACATTTTTTAATTTAATATTTACTACAGGGATGTTATCACCAATTTCCCTCATCTTTCTCATCCCCACGTAAATGTCTTAACACGTCCAAATAAAAGTGTTTATTTCCTGTAAATTCTTCCTCCATTGTTTCAAAATTAATTTAAAAACACCTCCATACACTCAGTTGATCATACTATACACTATTAGTCATTTTTTGCTGGTGCTTTACTTTCACAAAATTAACAGACAGCAATTCTTACTCAAACCATTTATTGATTCATCCAGTCTCCTGCTATTTCTTTTACTAACTACTTTATCAGAGAATCCAGCATAGCTCCTAAACCACCGCAAAATAAACTCACTTAGCCATTGTGTTTTCAGTTCTGCCTTGGAGCCACTCTAATGCACTTTCCGAAAGCAGTTGGAGTAACTTTACAAAAATAAGCACACAACTTTCCTGCTTAAAATCTGTCCATAAATTTCCATTGCTCTTTGAATGCTTCCCTAACACTGTAACTCCATAAAGTGAATAGGATCTGCCATTCCAGTTTTTCCCTTGCCTAGTTCTCAATTGATTAATAGCTTTCATTGTCATTAGCCTACTTTTATTTCATTCTATAAACCATTTTCTATAAGCCTTTTTTTTTTTTCCTTCTCTCCTCTTCCTTTCCCTCCTCCACTCAATGCTTGGTATAGTCTATTTTTGCTTTCTGGAATCCAATACACTACCCCAGCAGTCCCCAGCCTTTTAGGCACCAGGGACTGGTTTTATGGAAGACAATTTTCCATGGACGGAGAGTGGGTTGGATGATTTCTGGATGAAGCTGTTTCCACCTCAGATGATCAGGCATGCAGAGTTCACAATAAGGTTTGTACTCCTATGAAAATCTAATGCCACCACTGACCTGACAGGAGGTGGAGCTCAGGCAGTAATGCTGGCTCCTGTCGCTCACCTTCTGCTGTGCAGCCCAGTTCATAATAGGGCACGGACTGGTACCAGTCCCAGCCTACCAGCCTAGGTAGCTCCTACTAGCACTTATCTCAATTTGAATTTATATGTTAAACAGAGTGACCATATTTTAAAATAGATACTCTCGCCATAATGGCAACGGAAGATTCTATTTAAGTCAACATTTATCTTCACTGCCTATCATATAATCTGGTGGTTAAATATTTTTCAATAATTAAATGAAGCCTAACAGTGGGAGGACCATATATTCATGGGGAACAATTTGAAGTTATTGGGCCTAATTTCTTTTCATTTTCTTGAAGTTGAACAAATAAAAACTCAGATTTAAGTGAGTCACCTGGGTTGTGAAATTGTTATTGGGATATGTAACAATTAAAAATTACTTTGCTTGAATTTAAAATGGTATAAATCATGATATTTTCATATTTTAACTCATAAAGACCTTTAATTAATGTTTGTAATCAAGTTCCCACTAAATTACTAAATTTAACACACATTCGATATCACACAATTTCAAGCATAATATCCGACAATAAAATAAAATTTAAACGTTAGTCAAATAAATACTTCAATCTCAAAACACATATGATGCATAGTACTTTTCCCAAAATAACAATTTAGTAATCTTATATTGTTTCCAAATAATATTTTTCATTAAAGTAAAGCAAATTATATTATTCCATATAGTTCCAGATTTTGAAAGCATCCTCACCACAAAGATTCCTTGTGTTACTTTTTATAGCTATGCCCATTTACCTTCTGCTCCCATTCCTCCTTTAGCACTGGCAACAACGAATATTTTACCCCTTTATATAGTATTGTCCATTGAAAAACATTATATAAATGGAATTAAAAATTGCAGGATTGACTTCTCCCTACTCATGGGAAGGCTTATTCAGATTGTTGTATGTATCAACAGTGGGTTCCATGTGAATGCCTAGTTGTAGTACATAACATGGATGTACCAATTTTTTCATCTGTTGAAGAACATCTGGATTAATTTCAGTTTTTAATACTATAAATACATCTGCTATAAATATTGGTATATAGGTTACTATGTGAACATAAGTCAGTCTTTCTCTAGGGTAAACACCCATAAATGCTCTGATGTGGTCGTTGCATGTTTGATGTGATGAAGATCTGCTGGGGTGTGCTCCATAGGGGATGTATCATTGCATATCTCCACTAACAATGTATGAATAATCCAGTTTCCCCCTCTTCTCACCATCACTATGTGTAATTACTGTTGTTCATTTTAGTTACTCTGTCATGGTATCTTATTTTACTTTTTATTTACATTTCCTTAACTGGTAATCATGTTGAACATCTTTCCATAGGTTTATTTGTCATTTACATATCTTTTGGTGACATGTCTGCAACTCATTACTTTCTCATTTTTTATCTTCTTAACAGAATTTTTCAAAGTAAAAGTTATCTTGATAGAGTTCAATTTATGAAAATTTCCTTTTATAGAGAGTTTTTTGGTGTCATGTCTAAGAACTATTTGTCTAGATTTAAATCCAAAATTTTTAAATTTTAGTTTAGTTTTAAGTTTTCATTTATACATGTGATTCATTTTTGAATTACTTTATGTATAAGGTGCAAGACTTAGATTGAGCTTTATTCTGTCCCCTTCTGAATGTTCAATTGCTTGAGAGTCATTTATTGGAAAAGTTAACTTTTCCCTATTGAATTGCCATGGAAAAGTTGATCTGAAGATAGAAGGTGATAAATCTTTCTCTCAAAAATTTGGGGAGAGAGGTAAGGAACAAAAACACCAAACTTCACCTACAGGTACCTGCAGAATTGAACGTTTCTCTGAACTTCAGCTACTGGTCCATGCAAAATTGAACCTTTATCTGTACACTTGAATGTCTCCAACTCTACTCTGCACAGGAAGGTAAAGGGCACCCCTACATCAGTAGATAGCTGGACTGTTTATTGCAGTTGACTGTGCAGTTGATAGGGAACAATTGAAAACTGTAAATAAGTTCATAGTGAGAGGCTCAGTCTTGGTGTCTACTTAGAAAAACGTGCAGCAAGAAGTAACTAATTGGAGTAAAACTGCATAAAATATTCTCTCCTTCATCAAAACTAGTTAATTATTCTATCATAGGGGTTACACTTTTAGTGCATGTTTTCTAAGCACACTTAGAGTGTGTGTGTGTGTGTGTGTGTGTGTGTGTCTTCTTTAGGACAAATAAATATAAACAAGGGATATAGCAGCATAGTTAAATCACTCTCTGTCATTACACCATAAGCACTATGAGAGTAAAATATGAGACTGATTTCCATTGAGTTCCTACCACCTGAGATAATGGCATATACTTGACGCATAAGCAATACATATTTGTATTTTTTAAATTGTATTTATTTTTTTAATGTGTAATGATCGGTACTCTGACCTCTGAATATGTATTGTTGAAAGAATGAAAGTAAATTATATATTTGGGAGAAAAGTATTTCTTTTTTGCCTTTCTTATAATGTAATTTACGACAATACAAATAAAACCCTTGTTTGACTATTAAACATAGATTAGTTCTTAAAAGACCTTTCAGATTCCTGCTTGGAATATTTCTGCTTCTTCATATTTTGACACAGTTCATATTGCATAAACTCCCAAGGCAGAATTATATATTTTTAACTTTCAAGATTGAATGCATAAAAAATTATCATAATAAAGCTCTCTTTTAGATGACTATAACTAATGATATTCAATAGAAGAAAATATATATTTTTCTTGATTTCAAAGCACCTTCAAAAATGTTATTTAGGTATTTTTAAAAAATTGTAATTTCTTGAACATCTGATGACTAGATGGGGAAAAATTTGTTAATTCCCTGTTTTCTATTTTCTCATTTTGTTTCTATTTTGTTGCACTATGAAGCAACTGCAAAGCACCACTTAACACCTCTGAACACATGCTATTATTTCGAGTCACAAAAATATTAGGTCACTGCAAATGAACGTAATTGCAGTTTTTGCCATTTTTAGTGTGTGTGTGTATATATATATCTTTTATTTTTATTTATTTATTATTATTTTTTTGATACTGAGTCTCTCTCTGTTGCTCAGGCTGGAGTGCAGTAGTGGGAACTTGGCTCACTTCAACCTCTGCCTCCCGCCTCCTGGGTTCAAGTGATTCTCTTGTCTCAACCCCACAAGTAGCCAGGAGTACAGGCATGCACCACCATGCCTGGCTAGTTTTTGTATTTTTTAGTAGTGATGGGGTTTTGCTATGTTGGCCAGGCTGGTCTCGAACTCCTGACCTCAGGTGATCCACCTGCCTAGGCCTCCCAAAGTGCTAGGATTACAGGCGTGAGCCACCAAGCCTGACCTATATTGTGTTTTAATAGAATAGTATTTCAATAGCTTTAGATATGTTCCAAATGAAAAAAACATCAACTACAATAAATTAATTGGGGTTGAAAATTAGCTAAATTTCAAATATAGTGAAGTAGTATAGCTTTAACACAAACTGAGTAATTTTGAATACTTTTACTTAGTAGTGAAGTAATCAACCAAGCAAAATATCAGAAAAATATAGTCTTCCAAATATTGAATATAAACTTTTGGTTTAAAGTATCATAGTGCACTGGGTTTAGGGCAGCTGCTTCCAACAGTTCTAAAATATACCCCAAGAAGTGCTAAAAAGTCGTGGATCTGAGTTTTTCCCTAATGGAAACAATATGGAATATTTTTCCCTCAAGGGACATTAACACACAAAGACATGCGCATAGATAGACAATAGATAGATAGATGGATAGATAGATACATAGATAGGTAGGTAGGTAGGTAGATAGATAGATAATAGATAGATAGATAGATAGATAGATAGATAGATAGATAGATAGAAAAAAGATGAGGCAAGCAATTAAATTTGGTGACAATGATAAAGTCTATTAACATCCCTAGGGTTATACTAACGTAGCAAGGGCTATACAACATTCATATCACTGGGAATTGGTTTTTAGATTCAGTGGAATCTAAGACATCATGGTTCCCAAACATGGACTTCTCCACTTTTTCCTCCTGAAACTAATGCAATGGGTGGGCTTCAGTCTGAGGTAAGATCCCAAAGGTCTAGAGTGCACTATGAATTTTCCTTTGTTTTCTGAGCTCCTTCCACACCCTCCAATCAATACCCAGCACTTCAGCCAATGTTTGCCTAATTTAAAATTCTTGTGACTACATGCACTGTTTCCCATTACATTTTCTGTTATTTATTTTTTGGCATAAAAATAAAGTTGTTTCTCTTGCATTTACCATTTATTTTGCCAAATTTTGGTCATTATTACTAATTTTATTTTTGTTGTAGTTGATTTTCCTGGACATTTTAAAAGTTCAAACTATAAACATAGTGAGATTATAATTTTTATGCTGATAGGTTTATATCTTTTTAGTGATTTAATGTAAATGAAGAGTACCACCAAAGGAAGCTGAGTATTACCTGTGATTGCAAGCATTCTTGCCTTTTTCCAACTTTAATTACATTCTTAGTATTTAAGCTCCATCACATTTGCAGTGGGTATCTAGTCTATTTAGACAAATGTGTAATTTAATTTAATTTTTAATTTTTATATCTGGATAAATGAAAGTAGTTATCTATTGCTTTGGGATAACTATTAGGAAACTAATATGTCTGCTTACTTTTTCCTTTGTCTCTTTAAATTAAGGAAATACGTTACAATCTATACCACTAAACCATCGTTGCATTTCTGAAGTGTACCCTACTTTGTCAATGTATTTATTGGAAATCTTGATAGCAGGCAACTCTGACAATTAATTTGAGCCGTAATGAACTTAATATAGTCTATTATGCATTTATTGGAATTTCTGGTAGGGCTGGAGTATCAAACTGTTTATTTTTCATTCAGTAACGGTGCAACTAGGGGAAACACCTAACTAGACTACTGTTTTCTGTGGTAGGAAAGCATTTCTATTGTGAACAGTTTCTTTCTGACACGATGCTAGGAACTGCATAGTAGTTCCTTTGCCACAGGTGATCCAAGATCATGAAATACCACCAAGTCATAAAACAATGCTCCATTTGTGCCCACTAGTTCACAGTGCTTACTTTCATCCTTCTTGTCTTTCTCTTTTATTTCTGCTTGGCAAAACCTATGTCATGTGAATTCAAGCTGCAAGGGACTTACTAAATACAGTTATATGGAATTAGTACTAAGTGAGCCAATCTGCAGTAATCAGCAATAGGCCAAACATTTGTTTCTGAAACCCCCATAGACAGCCTTCTTCTAACTTACAATTTGCAACTGCAGACATATCAACCAACAGCACGCTTCCATGTAGCATAATATTTCTTTCTTTCAAATAATTATAATCACATTAGCCACTTAAGATTGAAAACCCAAGTATCATCAGTCACTAAATCCATCTTTAGGCAATGTTCACATCCCATCTATTAAAAATCACAACCTAGCCTGTAATCACTCAGCTAAATTACAATCTTCACCCACAAGGCCTATCATAAAGAGCTGGTGAAATGGAGCAGCGAAAATGCTAAATATATGATCACATACTAAAACAAAGGAGTCCATTAAAGAAAACATGGGCAAATATTATGATTCTTGTTTACGAAACTAGCCACAAAGATATAGTTACTAATTACAATTTCTCTTTGTCATTCAACATCTTCACCAGAGATAATTTTTACCTCGTGAATGACTCATTTCTCTATTATTGAAAATCATGTCTTTTGGGGTTTGACCTAATTTCAGTTTTATCCTATGATGGAGTAGTAAAAAAGAGCTTATATTCTTTCATACAATAAAGTATTATTTTTGTTTTTAATCACCTTCAGTTCACACAACTCAAAAATAGTTTCCTCTCTTTCTCTCTTGCTCTATTTCTTTCTATCATCCTTTCTGCTCTTTTGTTTTTCTGTTCCAGTGGCAAAATATTCTTTCTCTCTTACTTATGCTCCATTTGGCCAGTTGCATGAGGATTACAAATAATGTTCAAATTCCAATCTGAATATTCCATTAGAAAGATCCATTTGTTTAGCCCTTGGCAAATTCAATTCCCCACTGCGTAGAAGTCACAAACTGCATGCGGTTATGTTACCAACAAAGTTTAGAGACCATCAAGTACTTTCTTAGTCTTTGTAACATAAGATATCTATATTTGACTTTTACTTTTTGAGAAGACATCCTGATATACTCTAGAAAAGCAGACAAAAGTTAGATCATGGGGGTGGCATGACATTAAATATAATGAGGTGTACCTCTTAACTTCTAGGGAAAGGTATTTTAGAAAGGCACCCTATGTACTTGTACTTTACCTCATATTTCCTCTCTAGCAAGTTCTACAAAACTATTTCATTACTTGTGGATCAGCATGATTTCCTCAAAAATCCCTATGAATAAGTTATAAAACATATCTAGAAAGGCATGACATTAACACAAAACCATTGAGCTATACTTTCTGAACTGTTAGGTACAATTAAATTTTATTTTCATCTGAAAAGAGGTTTGATAATCAATAGCTAGAAGCCAGGGTCCAAGTGACTGTTTTGATTTTCTCCAGAAAAGAGAACATAACTAGAACTGCAACCAGTGCAGTTGGATACACCATCTGATTCAGATTACAATAATGCGTTGCCAGAACCTAAGAACCATCTGATATCAGAACAGGTCAATCTGGGCAAAGTAATTACGTAAGAGATTAAAAACTGCCACTCCTGAATCCTTTAAGTTTTTAATGGTGATTCTTACTTTTATTGGCAGTTTCCCCAAGAGTATGGTGCTACTTTCATGGCAGCAAAGACTTGGATGCAATCCTACTGGAGCTAACATTGTGAACACAGTGTCTGGTAAGTATACACCTATTCATAAATTGTTAATAACCTATATCTATTTACCTGATCTAGTTTTGTGAGTGGAAATGTTGAAACTATTGAAGATTTTAGAGCATAAGACTTGCAGTTTTGTTTTACTTGATCATTAGTTCTCTATGTTAGGCTGAGATTACACATATTAAGTATATATGTATTTAAATACAGCTACTGTAAATTCATTAACTCTCAACAACAGAGTAAACAGAATCAGATTCTTAATTATAAAAATTCAGTGAGTTTAAGTTATTGAAGATATTGTGGAGTAGTCATTGAATATGCTGTTATTTAGTCAGTCCTTGAGTAGAAAATTTAAGCCTAGAGCATATAGTTCTTTTCCTTTATGCTCTGCAGCAGAGTTAGAAGCTGTTAGTTCATTCTGCAGTAGTTGTATTGCCCTGCTTTTAATTTAGCCTATTTCAGGAGCAACTCAGTCATCCACCTAAAGTAAATCAGGAGCACTATTTTTCTCTCAAATTTTATTTTAGATTCATAGCGTACACTTGCAGGTTTGTTACAAAGTTATAGTGTATGATGCTGAGGTTTGCAGTATAATTGAACTCATGATGCCTGAGGTGAGCATAGTGCCCAATAGGTAGTTTTTCTATCCTTTCCCCATCTTTCTCACCCCTCTTGTAGTCTCCAGTGTCTACTGTTGCCATCTCTATGTCCATGTGTACCCAGTGTTTAACTCCCACTTGTAAGTGAGAACATGCAGTATTTGGTTTTATGTTCCTGAGTTAATTTGCTCAGGATAGTGGCCTCCAGTGCATCCACGTTGCTGCAAAGGGTGTGATTTATTCTGTTTCATGGCTGCATAGTATTCTATGGTGTATATATACCACATTTTCCTCCACTGATGCACACCTAGATGGATTCCACATCTGCTATTGTGGATAGTGCCGCGATTAACATGCAAGTGTATGGGTCCTTTTGGTCTTTTGGTCTTTTGTTCAAAATAAATTTTGAACTATTTATTTTCTTTGGGTATATACCCTGTCATGGGATTGCTGGGTAGGATGGTCATTCTCTTTTTAGTTCTTAGAGGTATCTCCAAATTGCTTTCCAAAGTGGCTGAACCAGTTTATATTCCTATCAACAGCGTTAAAGCATTCCCTTTTCTTGCAGGCTCACCAATATCTGTTATTGTTTGACTTTTTTATAATGGCCATTCTGACTGATGTGAGCTAATATCTCATTTTGATTTTAATTTGCATTTCTCTGCTGATGATTAGTGATTATGAGCATCTTTCATATATTTGTTCACTGCTCTTTGTCTTCTTTGAGAAGTGCAGGTTCATGTCCTTTGTCAACCTTTTTTTTAAAAAAATTTTTGAGATGGAGTCTTTCTCTGTTGCCCTGGCTGGGGTGCAGTGACACAATCTTGGCTCACTGCAACATCTACCTCCCTGGTTCAAGCAATTCCCCTGCCTCAGCCTCCTGAGTAGCTAGGAATACAGGCGCATGCCACCATACCCAACTAATATTTTTGTATTTTTAGTAGAGACAGGGTTTCACCATATTGGCCAGACTGGTCTAGAATGCCCGACCTCAGGCAATCTGCCCAACTCTGCCTGCCAAAGTGCTGGGATTACAGGTGTGAGCCACTGCGCCCCACCTTGCCAACTTTTTAATAGGATTATTTGTTTTTTGCTTGTTGACTTCTTTAGGTTCCTTATGAATTCTGGATTAGATCTTTGTTGGATGCATATGTTTTCTTCCATTTCTCAGGGTTGTCTATTTACACTGTTAATAGTTTCTTTTGCTGTGTGGAAGCTCTTTAGTTTAATTAGATTCCACTTGTCAATTTTTGTTTTCATTGCAATTGCTTTTGAGGACTTAGCCATAAATTCTTTGCTATGGCAGGAGCGCTTCTTTTCTTACTACTATGCATCACCAATATCTGCCTATTCTAATAGTAACTGTAATATTAATTTTGTTGTCTCTCAAGATGTGCAGCTGATAGGTTCTAGGAACCCCCAGGGATATAAAAATCTGTGCATTCTCAATTCCTGAAGTCAGTCCTGTTGAACTTTCAGATAAGAAAAGTTGACATACTGTACAGGTCATTTCCTCCACATTGGGTGCTATGGCCAGGCATATTTCTTGGGCCAACCCTTGTTCACATTCTTTTACCCTACTACCAGAAAATATGCACACAACTCATTTTTCTTTGGCATCCAAAGAATGTAGAAGGACCCAGATTCCCATATACCTTCCATAAAATAAGTGCATTCAGATGCTAAGCAGAGCAAAAGGAGCTGTAAGTCATTAACATCAACCATCTTCATCAACCTGACACCTACATTCCTCTTATTCAATTATTATTTGAGAGTCCTACTTCTTAAAAGGTAGAAGTTACAAAAAATTATCCTAAATTAATCTGGAAAATATGCACTAAATCTAAACTTTTCTCGACTGCGTCTGAGAAACAAAACAGCCAGGAAAGCCAAATTACAAGAGGGACAAGCACCCTCACAGAGGGATAAAATATAAAAACTTATGTTCAAAAGAGGATGGAAATAAAAGATGGCTACTATACAAATGCGTAAGAAAAGCCAATTACTGGTTAGCATATAAGTTCACCATAATTTGAGGTGCCAGATGCAATGAACATTTGCAATTACTACTTGTAAGAGTTAGGAAAATCTAAATATTTGAATGGGTAGAACCAGTTAGTAGCTCACTTATTACGCTGTGTATATTATAGTCTTGATCCAGTCATGACTTTTTCTCATTTCTGAACATTCATTCATATTAACAAATACATTGTGAAAACTAAAATTGTTTATGATTCTCAATTGTAAGACAAAATACTTCTGAGAGAAAAAAATTTTTAAGTATAAATACTGTTTTATCTTCATTTACAAATATGAATAAGTTGAGATGAACAAGTTAAATCTGTAGTAAATTATATAAATTAAAATATGCAAATTGTTTATTGTCAAATTGTCATTCAAGATAATTATTCAAGTAATTATTTTCAATAAACATTTTTGTCTCTTTAAGGATTTATTTGTTCTATGAGAAATGATTAATTAATAACCTCAGTGAAGATATTTCTGAAGATAATACTGTGTCTTCTCTTCTCATCTAAGCTATACCTTCTTGTACAATTGCAAGTCTGTCCAGGGACATTCAGTCCAGAGAAACAATAGAGGGCAAGGAAGTTCCTCAATGTTGGAAAAGATAAAATTGATGATTTTACAAATTTATACTAATTTTAAGTTACGCTATCAAGTTTGGAAAATAATTAGCTAGTTACAGCAAATGTCTTAGAATAACTTGTTCTTGAAGTTGCCTTTTGGGGGAATAATCCTAGACCTTTTCTAGAAAAAAGTAAAATAGTATTCCCCAGGAACCCAGGTTTATCTTAACTCAAATACTTATTCTCCAAACTTAGGGACAGGTAAAGATTCAGGTCTAATGGAAATGTTACCAGATGCACATTTTTAAATTTACTTATGTAGAACTAAAATGAAATAAATATTTTATTTGTTTTATTCCTAGAAAGTATTTAGCCTTTATTTTGGAATATTTTTCAATGAATAAGATAACATTGTTATTCTAAATGAAATAACCTTACTGCTTAAATTCAAGAGAGTTTAACCATTGAGAAGTTCTAACTTATTGTGTATTATTAAATAACTTATATATACTTATATATATATGCATACACATACATTCACACATATGTGTCTGGATAAAATATCTGTTTATATGTCTATGCACACATATATATATGTATTTACAAATATGCATATATATGTATTTTATTATAGCCAAAGAAAAGGAAATTTAACAATTTATAGCAGACAATTTTAATCATTTTTCACTGCTATAAAAATAGCTCTTCTCTCTGGTAATACATTTCTTAAATGGGTGCGCTAAATATTCTATTTAAAATTTGTATTAGGTCTAACATTTAAGTCTCTAATCCATCTTGAATTAATTTTCGTATAAGGAGTAAGGAAAGGATCCAGTTTCAGCTTTCTACTTATGGCTAGCCAATTTTCCCAGCACCATTTATTAAATAGGGAATCCTTTCCCCATTTCTTGTTTCTCTCAGGTTTGTCAAAGATCAAATGGCTGTAGATGTGTGGTATTATTTCTGAGGACTCTGTTCTGTTCCATTGGTCTATATCTCTGTTTTGGTACCAGTACCATGCTGTTTTGGTTACTGTAGCCTTGTAGTATAGTTTGAAGTCAGGTAGCGTGATGCCTCCAGCTTTGTTCTTTTGACTTAGGATTGGTATATACCCAAAGGATTATAAATTATGCTGCTATAAAGACACATGCACACGTATGTTTATTGCAGCACTATTCACAATAGCAAAGACTTGGAATCAACCCAAATGTCCATCAGTGACAGATTGGATTAAGAAAATGTGGCACATATACACCATGGAATACTATGCAGCCATAAAAAAGGATGAGTTTGAGTCCTTTGTAGGGACTTGGATGCAGCTGGAATCCATCATTCTTAGCAAACTATCACAAGAACAGAAAACCAAACACCGCATGTTCTCACTCATAGGTGGGAACTGAACAATGAGATCACTCGGACTCAGGAAGGGGAACATCACACACCGGGGCCTATCATGGGGAGGGGGGAGGGGGGAGGGATTGCATTGGGAGTTATACCTGATGTAAATGACGAGTTGATGGGTGCAGCACAGCAACATGGCACAAGTATACATATGTAACAAAACTGCACGTTATGCACATGTACCCTACAACTTAAAGTATAATAATAATAAATAAATTTAAAAAAAAAAAAAAAAAAAAGAAACTCAAATTTCAGATAATAAAGAAGAAATCTTTCTTGAAAAAAAAAAATAAATAAATAAAATAAAATTTGTAGATATATATGTCAATAAAGTTTTAAGTAAAAATGTACATAAGTTCACACTCAAAGTTTCAAATAATTCATAATTAGTTTTAACAATTTGTATGTAAAAAGCATTATGGCATTATGGTAGCTTACTTAGAATGATATATGTGGCTGAGTGTTTTGTTTGTCTGTTGTGTTTCGTTTTGTTTTTGCAGAAGTTCAGCTCTCTCTTTGGTAAGGAATATTCAGAAGACACGCTTTGAAATGTATGAGTAGAGAGAAGTGATTTTTGAGATGCCTCTAAGTGATGCAACCATACTATCTTTGGGGGAAATGTGTTAGGTGCTTCCATATGCAGAAAATATTTAATGCTTTAAATATTTATCTGAGCTCATATATGCTGACTGAGAAATATGCTTGTTGAGTAAATTCCCTTCTATTTTTGCCAGTTGCTTTTAAGCAAATTTATAGAAAGAGTTTGACTGTCACCTTTAATATTTCATCTTTCCAAGATACGCTTTCATAGTATGAAATGTTGTTAAGATACATAGCTCTAAATTTTCTTTCTGGGATTAGATAGGGATAAAGATAAAGAACTTAAGATAAGTGTATCTGCTTTAAATTACAGATTCCCATTTAACAGCAACTTGACAGGACATGCTAAGATCAAGTGAAGGACTGAACTGGGACAAGGAAATAAAGGAAACAGGAATATTTCAACAAATGCTTAAGAAATTAATAGAAACATTGAAAGTTGTCAAGAATACATAGAGCACAAATAGATTTATTATGCATAAACTATATACACATTATTTTATTTTATTTTAGTCTCTCGAATTTATAAATTTGGAGTTACCCTAATCAATATATTATTAAGGATAATGTTTCTGTCCTACTTCAATTCATGTTATATTCCATTTGCATCATGTGCTTTCTACTAAATATTCTTTGCAAGTCACACCGTCATCATCTGAAAAGCAGTCTTCATTTTACCAAACTGTGATTAGCAATTACATTAAATCCATAATTGTTTCATAAAAAATGGCTTAACATTCCCATTTTTGTCATTGCCTTTTTTGTTTGTTGTACTTTGTAGTTAAATAATATGTTGAAATTGAAGAAATGTATCTGCGTTCAATTCATTCCTGCAATAGATCTGAAAGTTACCACTTTCTCCTCTGGGATTTTCATTGTGTCAAAGATTCTACAACACTGACATTTTATGAGAAAAGAGTAACTTCGAGTTAGATACATGACAAATAGTCTTCAAATCTAGACCCCTACATATAACTTGTTGACTCAGATAATATATAATTCCTATCACTGTGAAACAAAAAGATAATATGTGAATGCACGTGCATATATATAATATGTATATATACACACATATGTATATATATGATATACATGCATATGCATTCACATATCTTTTTATATTAGCTATCATATATATTATTTTTACCTTTTTCAAGAGGAATTATTTTATTTTATTTATTTTTATTTTTATTTTTATTTTTATTTTTTTTTGCGACGGAGTCTCGCTCTGTCACCCAGGCTGGAGTGCAGTGGCCGGATCTCAGCTCACTGCAAGCTCCGCCTCCCGGGTTCACGCCATTCTCCGGCCTCAGCCTCCCGAGTAGCTGGGACTACAGGCGCCCGCCACCTCACCCGGCTAGATTTTTTGTATTTTTTAGTAGAGACGGGGTTTCACCGTGTTAGCCAGGATGGTCTCGATCTCCTGACCTCGTGATCCGCCCGTCTCGGCCTCCCAAAGTGCTGGGATTACAGGCTTGAGCCACCGCGCCCGGCCAAGAGGAATTATTTTAATAGTGTCCAACTAAAACCTCAGAATATGGAGTGATCGTGTTTACAAGGCAATTGGAGAAGACAACCTCTGTGCTTGATGTCTGAGACATAGTGATTACACAAGGTTTACCCAGGAAACTCAGCTGCTTTGGTTCCAAGCTCTCATCTTGAGGCCTGTTAACAGCTCCAGTGAGCCTGGACTGTCAGCTGGCCATGAAAAACTTGTCTCACATTAGCCACTTTAAAAGCCTCCTTGTTTCAACCGCATCCCTTGGTGTCTGGTTTTTTTCAGGGTAGAAACTGCTTCCCTCAGCCAATTTTCTCCTCTACATGTACTAAGAAGGAAACATTACATAAACATGTTTCTTATAGAATTTAACAAATGCATGCACTATGCTTGTACATTTGCATAGAATTTGTCCATAATATAACCTTAATATACAATCGATTCTGATTCCCCCCACCTTTTGTGACTGACTCCTTGGTCCATATTTGGATCAAACAGAAGGTTCCATAAATATTATTACTAACGGGATGAGTTCTTTCTTATTTTCATATTACCTTGCAGTGTGTAAAGTATTTTTATACAAATGACTTATTTCTCAGGAAAACTATATAAATTGTTTACAACAGGGATCATTGGTATTTACTTTTACATATTAGGCCATGTTAAGACTTAGGTGTTTACTGGATTACCCAAGTTTCCCAGTACAGAAATAAAAGGAATTCATAATTCTATTTCCTAATTAAATTTTCTATCATGAGTAGAATTAATAATCATATGCATGAATAAGGATTAGTGTGGTTCCTAACACATATAATTGTTTTTATGACGACTATGATTATATTCACCAGCATTACTGTTGCCGTTATTGTGATTCTTGTGAAATGCAAAGCTTGCTTGAATAATTATTGCATATGACAGTAGACTATACATCATCTTTCTTTCTTACCTCATAGTATCAAGTGCTTATGGATTATTCATATGCATATTTCTAATATATTATATTATATTATATATTGCATCACATCTGTATATCATAAGTAACACAAAATAATTATTGTCAACTACTTACTATGTTCCAAGGATTCTAACTGTTATTATTCCCTAACTACACTTTAAAATAATGCCAAATTACAAAACTTCAGGAGGAGTTACCAGGCAGAGGTTAGCAAGTATATGTCTTTCAGCTTTCTTGGAGGTACAATGGAAAAAGAGATAGAAAAGTAGAATTTATTTCATTTATTTTTCTTTGCCCTTGTGCATGAATGTTATAAGTAAAAAGGGTGCAATATTTTTAATAACCATCTCAGGTCAAAGCACAGTAAACACAATCTTTTATGTTAACTATATGTTCGATTATTGGAGATTTTAGAAATCACATTAAAAGCATATATTTTTCTTTTTCTTTCTTAACTGTACATGTATTCCTAACCAGTCCGAACATTAAATCCTGTTAGATAGAAACTCCTGAACAAATGAATGCTTTGTTTTTAGAATAACAGGTCAAGAATTTTGCACCACAGTAGTAAAGCTTTGGCTGTTCATTAAAAAAAGGGTAGACAGTGTCACAGACATGAGTACAGATTGGATTTATCTTGTGCCTCTGGCAAATCATGAAAAGCCATGAAATGCTCTCAGATCCTCAGATGAAAGGCAATATGAAGTGAAAACAGATGCTTTGAAAATGAATCTTAGTTTGCATTATACTTTTCTGGTTTTAAAAACATTTCTGAAAAAAGCAAAAATGATTAAATACATATTTTACAGGTATTTTTTTTTTTCATTTTTCACTAATGAAATGATAAAACATAAAAATGTAAATTGATTACTTTCATTTTTCCCTTCCCAGCTACATAAGTGGATTTGTTCCAAGTATCTCCAAGGTTTTCCTACTTACTAAAATATAGTAAAAATCTTTATATTGGGATAGCAATTTGGAGGTTAGTCAGTCAAGATAGTGTCTCAATAACACATAAAGTTAATGAAACATTTCCAATGCTTAAGGATTATTCCTTTTTTATCCACCTTCTACCTAGAAAGATGACTAAGAGTACTGTCAAGAACAGTTAAGTTTCTAAGATATATTCAGACGTGGAAGCAACAACAAAATTATACTCAATTAGCCCAAAGGAACCAACCCACAATCCACATTAATCTCCCTTTCCAATTTTGAATCTTATTACCGAATTTGAGTACTTTTAACATCAGAGTGTAGAATCACTTATGCTAAATTCTGATCCACGGAGTAGTAGCAAAAGAGAGGGGATACTACGAAGTACAGTGGAGATATTGCCAAGTACATGCAAATTGATCTTCATTCTATGTTACTGGCAAACAAAATGTTCGCAATATATTTTTTAAAAGTACCCTAAATTTGTATAATGGTTCAGTTAGAGTCACAGTGTCTGAAACCACCAGAATTAGAAGAAAGAATATGAATTCAGTAGAAGATAATGCACTCTGAATGCCCAATTTTTAATATCCTTTATGACTAGGTGTAGATGGCTGTTATTGACATAATATGCCTCTTTTACCCCTGCAAATTTAAGTCCTTAGTCGAAGCTATGATTTTCCTTTCTCCTTCTGGCATTCTGTGCTAATTTTGTTAAACCATTTAGGCAGGACAGCAATTGGGAAGCAATTCACGTGTACTACTAGCATTTCTCGACATATGACTCTTCCAGTCAGAAGGCTTCCTTCCAGCAATTATGAGACTGAGAAGTTCACACATATATCAATTTTAGTTATATGTCAAGATGCAGAAAACACACACAAAAAAACAGTAAAAAACAGTATGTGGAATTAGCCCAGATGACCTCAACCTCAAGTTCTCCTTGACTGCACTTCCCTCCTGTGAGCCCTGCACAAACGCTATTAGCTTAGTTAATTGCCTATTTTTTCCATAGTACTGATTTGTGTGCTCATATCCCGTGGTGTCATATATTTGAGTCTGCCTCTCCTTGAAATTACTGAGCATACTTAGATAAGATTTTATGACTTTCCGTCTTCCTCAGACGGAGGGAGACCTCAGCCAAAGACCTTATAACTGCCGTTGCCCTTCAAGAGGCTGAAATGAAGACAGAGGGAAAAGAAGGGTGTATTTGTCCATTTTCACACTGCTATAAAGATACTCCCCAAGGCTGGGTAGTGTATAAAGAAGAGAAGTTTAATTGACTCACACTTCCACACGGCTGGGGAGGCCTCGGGAAACTTATAATCATGGCAGAAGGTGAAGGAAGAAAGGATCTTCTTTACATGTTGGCAGGGAAGAGAACTGTGAGCAGGGGAAATGCCAGGTGCTTATAAAACCATCAGCTCTCATGAGAACTCACTCACTATCAGGAGAACAGTTTGGGGGAAACAGCCATCATGATTCAATCAGCTCCCACCCGGTTTCTCCCAGGTTACAATTCAAGATGAGATTTGAGTGGGGACACAAGCTCAACCATATCAGAGGGATTGGTAGGAATGTGAAGGAAGAGAGTAGCTCCAAGGTCCTCAACAATCCTTTAGATGTGCTTTTGGTAGGAACTGGTGTAGTGGAGGCTCATGATTCATCCGAAGAAACTTTTAATTATTTTTGACCTGCCATTCACTTTATATCAGGTATGAGGTATTCATGGCAGTCACTCTATTTTAGCCTTGGAAAGTTTGTGAAACTTTTGTAAACAGTTATAGCTACATTACTTTCTGGATGGAACCACAAGTTTGTGCTCTGTAATTTATATAAACTTGGCTGACAGTGCAGAAACTTTACCAATGACAGCTAAATTGAGGGCATTTGCAGTCCCATTAATATGAAAGCATTTCTTTACTTCTTGTCTAGTGACTGTATAATGACTAGGGGACTTTCTCACGACTGAAGAACATCAAGATTTTACCTAGATTTATTTGCATCAGGTTCTCATCATTTGGTGTGTCAATTTAATCAGCATAGTAAACTCAGTCTGGGGCAATAAGACCTCAGATACTAGTCCATACCTCCATCTATATTTTCCCACAAAAATGTGTTTGTCTCAGGAAATCTTCCTGAGAAGATGTAGCAGCTAGGTCCCACTGGGATGAACAAACAATCTCTGAGATGTTTACTATTGTCTTCTAGTGCTTAGTTTAGCACTAAATGGACTGTAGGTGTGATAAACTGTAGGATAGATTAAGCAGTGAGACTTCTCAGCTGTCGCAATTTTCGTTAACACACATTACATATTATGCTCCCTCATTTGCAAAACGGACTATCCAAACTTCTAATAATTGCCTGGTTTCTTCCCAAAGCAGTCACGCAGTTTCATCTTGTTTCAAGCAGTGTGTGTGGATGTGTGTAATTTTGTCTGAAAAAGGATCAGAAACTAGGACGCATTCCAAGTTAGGACACATTTAGAACTCTGTGGCAGAAACAGGTGGACCTGAGATGGAACACCAAATTATCAAGAAAAGCTTCCAATCCTGCATAGGTTTGAAACAACCAGAGCACCATTTTGGCAACATCTCCTATCGAATCTGCTTTCCAGTAATTTGCCAGCACCCACCTCCTCAATTCTTCCTCATTAGAATACAATATATTAGATGGCAACTTATTACCTGATTGAGCATACGATTTAATAAACATGTTCTTTACCTGTTTCCCTGACCTTCCCTCAAAGCCCATTACTTGGCCTGTATATCCTCAAACTTCCTCTTCTGGAAGCCATATTTCTTTCAGGATCTCATCCTTGTCACCAAAACTGGCAAGGACTGTGAAGGGTCTGAGATTTTACATACTTGCCAGCTAACAATTTAGCCAGCTGCTGTTTCACGAATACTTGTAGAGGAAAGAAATCTCTAAAGGACAAATTTTAATTCATTATTCACCAAAATAAAATAGCAGTTGACAGAGTATTAGCATTTGAGCCTGAAGTTTCTTGAGCCCAGTTCCCACACGGCTTGGAGAGGAGGGTTAGATGACACCTGCACAGACTCAGTTGTGTTATAGTGGGGGACTCTGAGCTTAGGGATTTTGAATCTTTAAAAACAGGCAATACACAATGCCTGTCCTTTTTTTGGTGGAAGACATTAACTTTATCGTAAATGATAGCAAACATGCCTGCCATTTATTCTTAGGGAATGTTCTCTCTCTTTCCTGTAAATCCATTTGTTGTTAAAAATACCTTTAAGAATCAATCTGGAATAAAGGTAAGTCGGTGTCTCACTCTTATTATATGAAGAAATTCAGTAGTCCCATGGAGCATACTCTCCCATGAACTCACACATAAAATCACAGGGCAGAAGGAGGCCTCACCGCTGATGAATATTTGAACACCTTGAATGTGGTAGTAGAAATCTGAGTATGCACACTTGTCAAAAATAAAATAGTACTCTTAAAATAGATGCAAGTTATTATATGCAAATTCTATCTTAGGAATCATGTTGAAAAAGGATATAATAGGTGAGCTTAAATGTTTTATTTAATAAAACAGCTTTCATATTGGCAACTTAGAACAACAGGTCCACATTATCATCCTAACCCACACTGTACTGACCTAAGTGTTCATTAATAAAAGTGTGCAAAGAATACACTCAAAGTTAGAAGACTCCAATTATTTATTGAATTTAAATCTAGGGTATCTTGTAGTTCCAATACTTCCTCGATTATTAGGTGTTGCTTCATGATTTTCACACATGACACCACCCAATTCATTCCTCATTTCCACTTACATAATTTGTATTCATCATCCAGAATTTATGTTCATACATTTCAGCGGATGATTTCCCTGACAACTTTGCCGCATCTCCCCCACAGCCACTTTGGAAGAACATATCACCTCTCCTTTGGATCTCTTTTTTGATTAAAAAATATATTGGCTTAAAAAACAAAACTCCTGCACCTAAAATCATGCCTGAAGCATGCAAGGAACTCAACAAATAGTTCAAATACAATAGATTTGTATATTGCAATATTCGAACGCTCTTGAAGCCATTCTTGATGGATATGTTTGCTCTTATAATTGCTTTCTCCTGGGAAAGTGTTGGACTCTTATGGTGCTTGTAAGGGTGTCTATAGACCTTACTTTGTCAGAGCATTCATGAATGATCTGTTAAAAGTTCATGTTTCAGTAGGAAGTGCCATTTATATCAGAACACAGAAACTTGAAGACATTTATGAGGTCATTTTCTGAAAGGGAAACAAAAATGCTCTGTCAGTGATGATCTTATTCAATGAAGAATTCTAAATGACACATTTATGGTGTGACATTTCCTTGTCAAAAGAACATTATAGTCATTATTATTGTCTGCATAATCTGCCAGATTCCTCAGGGAATATAATCATGACCTAATGTATGATCACGTTATACTTGAAGGTGGATGCTAATAAAACTTGGTATCTCTAGAAACAAGATATTGCTGATACTTAAAAATACTACCATGACATATAAAATATAATGTATAAACTTCTTCAAGACAACCCTTATAAGCACAATCAACTATACAGCATTAAAATGTAGACCGAGTATTTTCTTCTCCTTCAAAATATTTAGAACACATTTTTAAAACCTCCACTCTCATGACACTGGCAGACAACATTTCACTTAACCAGTCAAATAATACATATATGATAGTTCTATGTTTTAAACAATTAACTATCTTTTCCATTTTTGTCATTCTCTTGGCGATAAATCACCTGAAGTTATTACAGAATTTCTACTAATTGTTCCTTAAACAACAAAATGATTTTATACTAACAAGACTGATAATTTCTATTGTAAATTAATGCTGTATAGTTATCAACAGATAACAAACATGTATATTTTACAGGCATTTTTATTGGCTAATCTTAAAATATATTATTGTATTGTCACAATTGAAAATGTTTTCAGATTGCATATTTTTAATTTAAAAAAATGAAATTTGAAGAAAAATGATTACAACTTTTACATTTATATGTTTCAGTTTACTGAATACATTTCTTTTCATTTAATAATTGAAAAACATATTCATCAAATATCTAGGTGTCTGATCTTCATCATATAGTGGTGAAGAAATATGATATAACCTCTGCTCTAAAGGTAGTTATAATTTTGCAGAGATAAATTGTCAACTAAGCAGAGCTAGGAATAATTAAAATAGGTATATTTTACTTCTGTCAATTCCTAATGTTTCACTCAACACAGTTATTTCAAAACATGTATGGCACACAATGTGTTAGGCACTAAATATATATCGGCAGGAAAAATTAATGTAGAAACAGTGTTTTGACATATACAGCTTACTATGAAGTGCAGACCGTACAAAATTAGTCAAATAAAGATGTAAATATAATCCATGATATATGCAGCAAAAGGACCAAAGAAACAAGGAGAAATTATCAAAAGAGCAGGTATTTTCTTATGTATTTGCGGGAAAGGAGACTTAAATGAAGAGGTAATGTCAGTGATTTCAAATAAATGAAATCATGTCTAGATATGGGAAGAAGAGATGAAAATAACATATTCAAATCGGTTGAGACAAAGCACTGAACATGGTTAAAGCATAAATTAAGATGATATTAATTTATATTTTAAAATAGGTTTTTTTAATGTGGAGAAGAGTTTGGAGAGTGGCATATAAAAAGAGAGACTTACAATATGCATAAACTGTAACACATCCATTTTGATTGTAGTTTCATTAGCTGAAAATATGTATTCACCCATGTAACCAGAACCATAATCAAGATACAGAATACATCCTCCATCACATCAAAATATTTCACTGTGTTCTTTGCAATCACCTCCGACATCCATCCTCATCGCAGACAATCATCAATCTGCTGTCATTAGAGGTAAATGTTACCCCTTCCATAGTAGAATTTCATGCAAATAGACTCAGACACTACTTGCTATTTTGTTTCTGGCTTCTTTCACTCAGTTTATGTGGGTGATCTTTCTTGAATATTATTTCATTTAACGAGTATTTCTGTTAAGGATATTTTATTTATTTCTGTTTTATTTCATTACATTTAATTTATAATTTAAGGTTGTTATTATTCTTTAAATCTTACTGGTTTAAAGCAACACCAATTCAGAACTTTCAGAAAGGATCACATACCTGCTGATGCCTTAATTTCAGCAAAGAGAAACCCAGTTTGGACTTTTAGATTCCAGAACTATAAAATAATAAATTTATGTTGTTTTACAACACTAAATTTGTGGTAATTTGTCACAGCAGCAATAAGAGATTAATACAATGACCTCCCTATTCCCATGTCCACATTAAGGTCATGTTTTTCTCTCCTTTTACTGGCAAATTTATTGAAATCAGCCTATTCGTTCTTCAGTTTTAATGTTCTCACTCTCTTTTCTGTTTTATTGGTTGATATTTATAAAATCCATGTTATAATGTGTACGTTTCTTCATCAGATGCAGAGCACAATGGGGTGAACACAGGTGATGATTAGCTTTGTGGATTTTACTGGTGCTTTCTCATCAAGGTCTCTTATTTTAAGCCCACATCTGTGCATGTTTTGTTAGTTTGCACATAGGTTTCTTCGTTTCCTTAAAATTATTGGTTTTATTGTTTGCCTTATTAATTAATTTTGTTATCTTTTCTCTTGATGTCTTTAAGTGCAGATTGTACTTTAATGTTCATTAAAATATGTGGATTGTGTTTAATATTGTTCAGGTTTTTTCTTTAAAGAATACATTCACGTTTAATGCATAATGTAGCCTCCATTTTTACTCTTAGCTGTTCATAACAACACTTTGTGATATATTGACTAAATGAAAACGCTTTTTTTATGTCAATTACTTTCCTTTTTAGATACCCACAGTTATTGTGGATGTGCATAATTTTTGCCTACTGAGATAACCTCCTATTTTGCACTCTTCCATTCCAAGCATTAGTATATACAGAGTGAACTTTTAGGGAAAGAAGGTCATGTTATATGTCATTGCTCCTAAAATAAATTTCAACTCACTACAGGGCAATTTTTTTCCCCCAACCTCACTTTGTGCCATTCTCATGCTAACTTAATATTCTCTTTTTCTTCTCACAATCCTTATACAAACAAAATACTCTTTAATGCAGAACCTTTGTCCTTGCTAGGCCCTAGGTGTGAAATGCACATTCTCGTCCTTTTTTGTGGCTCATGGTTTCTCATTTTTTGGGTCTCATGCCTCTGTTTACATATCATTTTTCCACAAGGAATTTATCAAATAACTCATGAAAAATATCCTTACTGCTGCTTTTATTTTTCCATTATAATATTCTTCAGAATTTCTTTCTTAGAACACACAATTTGATCTTTTTGTTGTTATTTTGCAATTACTTCCACATGTCTTTCATAGTAAGATGTTAAGTTCCATGAAGCCTGGTGCTATGTCTTTTCTTTTCTAAATCCAGCTCCTTTCACAGTGCCTAGTACATTTTTGTTTGTGATGAACTGATATCTATCCAATGATTGTGTTAATGAAATCACTTATCACCCTCTTCAAGCATTTAACTTATACAGTAAAGGCCCTTCTCTATTTTCTATATAAAAAGAAACAGTACAGTGTACATGCCAGCATCAAAAAGAAAATGGTGTCAATTGAGAATGGATTCCATAAGATTTCCTGTATTTTCATCTACCTGAAAAAAACCATCTAGATTAGGACATGCCATTATATATATTTTTATATATATATATATATATATATATATATATATGGAGAGAGACAGAGAGAAAAAGAGAGAGAAAGAGAGAAAGAGAGATAGAGTCTCTCTCTGTTGCCCAGCCTGGAGTCTAATGGCACGATCTCGGCTCACTGCAACCTCCATCTCCTGGGTTCAAGTGATTCTCCTGCCTCAGCCTCCCTAGTAGCTGGGAATCCAGGCACATGCCACCACGCCCAGCTAATTTTTGTATTTTTAGTAGAGATAGGGTTTCACCACGTTGGCCAGGCTGGTTTCGAACTCCTGATCTTGTGATCCGCCTGCCTTGGCCTCCCAACATGCTGGGGATACAGGCATGAGCCACCATGCCCGGCCAGAAACATATTTTTATAGGCTGAGGTTCTTCATATTTTCTAAAGTTTATAAAACAGAAAACTGAAAAATTTAAGAACTTATTAATATTTATAAAATGAACCATTATTTCTCAGGGTATAAATCTAAACTTTATAAATATTATAATCACATTGAAAAACATACCTAATACCTGATATGTGTGTGTAGGGTGTGTGTGTGTGTGTGTGTGTGTGCGCGCGTGCATCCATCCTGGTGTCTCTGAGATGTAAGCTTCTACCTACCGCCACAAATATTCATCTTTGAGTAAATGCTCAAACATGATATTATGAAACATTTTCCCCATGGTGACTGGATTTACTGGACCTGAACGATGGATGTATATGTATGTTCTGCCTTGATTAACCAGTGGTTTTCCCAAATTGAAATGAAATGACCTTGGCTTCTTCCCCTGATGTCGACCATCAGTGTCATTAGGAAGGTGAATAATTGTGTGTTTTATGATTTGTATTTAATGTTTCTTATTTTATGGCTCAGCGTTCTACAACTGCAATTTATTGTTTGAGTTTAAATTTCACCAAGCTTTTAGATCACTCTTATAAATTCTAAGTGAGTTCGTTTCCCAGCAGTTATTCCTTGAGGACTCTCTGGCTCTTCACTTGATAGCCACATAAGCACTCCAGACTGAAAGACCTATGTCTGCTTTTGAAAAGTTAAAGGAAAAAAATTCTTCTTACAGTGAATTTCTCCTGACGGTTCAGGGTCTCCTCAGATGATAGCCAATCTATCCTCCAGTAGATGAAATAGATTAGGATAGGACTCACTTATGCTTAAATGTACAATAGGATAATGTGATGCTTCATCTTCTCACTGTCTTCTCTAGTGCATCTCACTTATTCAAAAAAATCACATTTCACTCCAATATGAAACATTCTTCACAGCTTGCTTCTTTCTGGCTCATATTTCTTTCCGTTTTTCCCATCAATAAATAAAATTGCTTGAAGATCCCTTCTCTATTTCCTATCCAAAACTTTTGTTGTGCATTATTATAATATAGAACTCTCTTTGTCTATCTAATAAGATGTCATTTTTTTTTACTAACCTTACATTTTTGGACTTGTGTATATCTAAAAACATCTTGTACTTTAAATTTAAAATTAAAATATTTAAAATCAGTTTCTGCTGCTTTGAAAAATATCAATATTGCATTATTTTCTAATAAATGTATAAATTTTAAACATAGTTCCATGTTTATTAAATTTACTTTTGAAGGCTCACTAATACATCTTAATTACTGTGTTTTCAATTTTCCTTTTAAAATAAAATCTAAATATTTATTTAAAAATTAAATAATCCCAGTACATTTATATATCGCAACCATATGTCGGCTTTTCCCTAAGTTGGGGTTTTGTAGTTTAACAAAAAAAAAAACCAGAGTAACCTCAGAATATCTGGACAAGCAAAACAATTTTTAAAAATTATTGACAAATCTCGCATGGAGATGGGCTCCCAAAGGGAGCTTGGGCAGCTCCACCCCTGTGGCTCTGCAGGGTACAGCCCCCATAGCTGCTTTACCAGCTAGCATTGAGTCCTGCAGTTTTTTTAGTTGCACGGTGTGAACTGTCAGTGGCTCTACCATTGTGGGGTCTAGAGGATGTTGGTCCTCTTCTCACAGTTTCGTAAGGCAGTAACCAGTTGGAGATTCTGTGTGGAGGCTCCAACCTCACATTTCCTCTCTGCACTCACTCAGTAGAGGTTCTTCATGAAGGCTCCAACCCTGCAGCAGACTTCTGCCTAGACTTCCAGGTGTTTCCATACATCCTCTGAAATCTAGGTAGAGGCTCCCAAGCCTCAACTCTCTGCTCACCTGCAGGCTTAACACCACATGGATGTTGCCAAGGCTTGGGGCTTGCACCCTGTGAAGCAATAGCCCTAGCTGTATTTTGGTGCTTTTTAGCCATGGCTACAGCTGGAGCAGCTATGAGGTAAGGAACCATGTCCTGAGGCTGCACATAGTAGCAGGGCCCTGGGCCTGGCCCGTGAAACCACTTTTCCCTCCTAGGCCTCCAAGTCTGTGTTGGGAGGGGCTGTCATGAAGGTCTCTAAAATGTCTTATAAGAATTTTTTCCCATTGTCATGGCTACTAGTATTTACCTCCTCTCTATGCAAATTTCCTCAGCCAGCTTGAATTCCTCCCCAGAAAATGGGTTTTTCTTATGGTCAGGTTGCAAATTTTCTAAACTTCTATGTTCTGCTTCCCTTTTAAATATAGGTTCAATTTCAGACCATTTCTTTGCAAATGCATATGATGTTTTGCTGTTAGAAGCATCCTGATTACACCTTGAATGCTTTGCTCTTAGAAATTTCTTCTGCCAGATACCCAGAATCAATTCACTCAAGTTCAAAGTTCCACAGATATATAGGGAAGGGGTACAATGCTGCCAGTCCCTTTGCTAAAGCATAGCAAGAGTGACCTATACTCCAGTTCCTAATAAGTTTCTCACCTCCATCTGAGACCACCTGAGCCTGGACTTCACTGTCCGTGTCACTATCAGCATTTTGGTCACGGTCATTCAACCAGAATCTAGGAAGTTCTGAAGTTTCTCTCATCATCCTATCTTCTTCCGAGCCCTTCCAACTGTTCCAAACTCTACCTGTTACCGAGTTCCAAAGTCATATTTACATTTTCAGTTGTCTTTATAGCAATGCCCCACTCTCCTGGTCTCAATTTTCTGTATTAGTCTGCTCTCAGACTGCTATAAAGAACTACCTGAGACTGGGTAATTTATTTAAAAAGGAGGTTTAATTGATGTACAGTTCCACAGACTGTACAGGAAGTATGGCTGGGGGAGGCCTCAGAAAACTTCCAATCATGGTAGAAGGCAAAGGGGAAGCCAGTATGTCTTACATGGCAGGAGCAGGAGGAAGAGAAGAGATGGCAAAGGGAGACGTGCAACACACTTTCAAACAACCAGATTTCATGAGAATTTACTCAGTAACATGAGAACAGCAAGGGGGATATCTGCCCTCATAATCTACTTTCCTCCCAGCAGGCCCCTCCTTCAACACTGGAAATTAGGATTGAACATGAGATTTGGGTGGGGACACAGAGCCAAACCATATCAGTAAATAAATATACTTTTGAGTCTATAAAGTACTATATTTATAAGTACAAGTAATATATTTTATCTTTGATCGTTACTAATAGGTGGTGGGTATTTAGACTGTTACTTATAATATAGAGCCAAATAATTTTTTAGAGGAACTGGCTATTTGATGTTACTAAATTTTGGAATTCTGAAACTAAAAATCGTTATATTTCTGGGATAATCTCTTTGACACATTTTGAAACACTTTCACATTTAACATTTTTGTTTTAAAATTAAGTTTATGTAATCTATGTAATTGGACAGCTGAATATTTATTTTTGCCTAAGTTAGCCAAGATTAAACATGTCTGAAAGCCATTGCACTAAAGGTTTGTTGACCTGGCTAGGTACAGTTGTAGTCCAATCCAGCTTCTCTCTTATGTGTGCCATACCGAGATGGCTTCTTTGAGATGCCTTCTACATTTATTCCTATTCTTCTATTATCATCATCATCACCAGGTTATGAATTAATGATCATCATCACCCCAAGTTATGAATTAATTACTCTCTTCTGAGTTTTGTTTCACTTCTTTCAACCCCCTCTGCTTATGCCCTTCCAAAATATTCTCATAATGCCCTCTGGAAAAAGCGTGTGTAACCTCAATATTTTATCTGAGTATTGTCTTCCTCTTTCTGTTGAAACTCAGATATGATCCTTGCATGCACATACTTTTTCCATAGTGAATGCAATCACTGTGAGAGTTGCATTTCTCTGGTGAATACAATCTTTCATCTCTTTATTCACCTCAATGTTGAAAATTTTGCTCACATCATCATTTCCCCAGTGTTATGCCCAGATCAATATGCTTCTGTCTTCCTGAAAATGAACTCTTCCCTTAGGTTATTTGGTATTTACCTGTTACTGTATTGTCTGAAATGTTTCAATGGAGCCAAACTATGATACAAACATTGGAAACCACTTACTTCCCTGATTGTTCATAGCTAATCATCTTTTTGCAGATTATATTTAGTCCAGAAAGAATATTTCTGATACCTTTCAGTTTTTAGATGAGAGGCAAGTGACTATACTTGTAATATTGATAGAGTAATAACAGTGACAAATATTAATTAGCTCATTATATACTAGTTATAACCCTAAGCATTTGCCATGAATTGGCATATAAAGTCTTCAAAAAATCTCTTTCACATAGAATTCCATCTTTGTTTTAGAAGTGAGGAAACTGAGGTATATAACTTAGGTAATTTGTCAGATCAGACAGTGAGGAAGTGTCATAACCTTATTCACACACAGGCAAACTTAATCTACTGGCTGTCTTTCATGTGTCTTAACAAAGCTATTATCTTTCAGGACTTTCTTGGAATGTATGGCTGGCCTTTGGAGATGAGGTGAATAATTAATATATATGCACATACATATATATAGAAATAAATACATATATATATATAATACATATATATATATGCAAACTTCAGTAGTTTTGGGAGAGCAGGTGGAGTCTGGTTATATGGATAAGTTCTTTAGTGGTGATTTCTGAGATTTTGGTGCACCCGAGCAGTACACACTGTACCCAGTGTGTAGACTTTTATCCCTCATCCCCCTCCCACCCCTTCTTCAGAGTCCCCAAAGTCCATTGCATTATTTTCATGCCTTTGTATCCTCATAGCTTAGCTCCCACTTATGAGTGAAAACATATAATGTTTGGTTTTCCATTCCTTAGTTACTTCACTTAGAATAATGGTCTCCAATTCCATCCAGATTGCTGCAAATGCCATTATTTTATTTCTTTTTTATGACTGAGTAGTATCCCATAGTTACTTTATCCACTGGTTGATAGATGGGGATTTGGGTTGGTTCTATATTTTTGCAATTTTGAATTGGGCCACCAAAAATGTGCATGTGCAAGTATCATTTTTGCATAAAGAGTTCTTTTCCCCTGGGTAAAGAGGTGAATAATTCTTTATAGCAATCTAGCATTCTCCTAGAAGCAAAGATATCTAATATTTGAATGTTATTATTTCCATTTTTAACATTAATAGTACCTCTGCACTGAGATAGTCTCAAGTCAGCTACATTAGAATAGAATAAAGTGCTAAAATATAATTTACCTTTAAAGATAAGAAAGTCTTGTCTGGTAATTCAGCACGAATTCCAGGGCCTAAATACATTCACCTACTCTAATTCTGAAAAAGTGTGAAATGGAGCCTGGACACCATATTGATTCAATGAAAGTTCAGTTTCTATTTTTAGAAGATAGTTTAACTTGTGAATGTCAATTATAGAGTTTTACTGTTGGACTTTTAAACATGGAGTATATTTTACTGACTTTGTCATTAATTAAGCAGAGTCTTCCTTCCTTAAGAACGACTGTGACTTATGCAGGAATGTTTAATGAGAATAAGACTAAAATAGAGCTTATAAGAATATGATAGATTATCTCAGGCTAGGCTTCTTCTAATGCACCAACACAATAATTATGGTACCTCTAAAATAATGTCTCTTTTAGAATAATTAGAGCTTCTGCTTCTTGTCCCATAAAACATCTGAATTCAGAATGGATCTCACTGGCATAAGTAGGCATCTGGAATCCAGAGAACACTGCTTATTCATAATGAGCTTATAACACAAATGAGCAATAAACTTTTTGTCGTTTTAATCCACTGATATTTTAGTCTACAACTTATTAGGATTAAGCATCAGGATCAATTTACTTTGCTGGAGCCATGGGCATCTCAAATTCGCTACATCTGAAATTAAACCTGCTTCTCCCATTTCAACCTGTTTCATTTAATTTTACCACCATTCAAATAGCCAACCATCTCAGAAACCCGTATGTTATTTTTCAGTCTTCTTTTACCTATGCCAATATCTAACCACTCACTAAATTCTACTGATTTTTAACGTTTGAACTTCTCCCTATTCCCACTGACATTATACTCTTTTTTTCTGCCCATGTTTCTTTTGTTTTTTTAACACAAGACTTAACTGTTTTCTTCATATCACAGAAAGAAAACTTTGTACTAGTACATTCTTGTTAATTTGCTGATTAAAATTTTCAATGACTACATTGTTTTTATGAAATAGTTAAATTTATCTATTTATTCATTTATTTGTTTTAATTAATTTATTATTATTATTATTATTTTTTTTTTTTTTTGAGACGGAATCTCAGTTTATCGCCCAGGCTGGAGTGCAGTGGTGCGATCTCTGCTCACTGCAAGCTCCACCTCCCGGGTTCACACCGTTCACCTGCCTCAGCGTCCAGAGTGGCTGGGACTACAGGCACCTGCCACCACGCCCGGCTATTTTTTTGTATTTTTAGTATTTTTAGTAGAGACGGTGTTTCACCATGTTAGCCAGGATGGTCTCAATCTCCTGACCTCGTGATCCGTCCGCCTTGGCCTCCCAAACTGCTGGGATAACAGGCGTGAGCCACCGTGCCTGGCCTGTTAAATTTATTTTTAACAGAGCATAAAAATCACTTCACAGCATGCCCTTCTTTTGCAATATCATCTTTGACCTTTTCCCATGGCTTTTACCCCATGTTTAACTATATAAAACAGCTTTGTCTCCCAGAAATCCACCCCACATATTCTCATTCTGCATCACAAAATGTTCTCTCTAAAGTAGACTAGACCTCCACTAAGGTCTCTTAAAGTCTATGGTAATATCTTCTGTATTTTGTTGTTACTTTTCTTAATTGTAACTCAGTCTATTACACAAACATACCTCAGAAATACTGTGGATTTGACTCCAGACCACTGAAATAAAGGAAACATTGCAATAAAGCAGCTCACACAAAATTTCTGGTTTCTCAGAACATAAAAAGTTGTGTTTTCACTGTACTATAATTCACTAAGTTGCAGTAGCATTATGTCTAAACAATGTATATAATTTAAAAATAATTTTTACTATAAAATGCTAACAATCACCCAAGCTTTCAGTGAATCCCATTTTGCTGGTGGAGGGTTTGGTTTGACATTATTGGCTCCTAACTGATCAGAGTAGTGACTACTGAAGGGTGTAGTGGCTATGGCAATTTCTCACAATAAAATAACAACGAAGCTTGTCATATCCATTGACTCTTTCTTTCATAAATGTTTTGTTCTATAGCATATGATTCTGCCTGATGGCATTTTAGCCTCAGTAAAACTTTCTTCAAAATTAAAGTCAATTCTCTCAGTCCCTGCTGCTGCTTTATTAACTATGCTTATAGAATATTCTAAAGCCTTTGTTATTTCAAAAATGATCACAGAATCTTCATCAAGAATGGGTTCCATCTCAAGAAACCACTTTGTTTACTCATCCATAGAAGCAACTTCTCGGCCGGGCGCGGTGGCTCAAGCCTGTAATCCCAGCACTTTGGGAGGCCGAGACGGGCGGATCACGAGGTCAGGAGATCGAGACCATCCTGGCTAACACGGTGAAACCCCGTCTCCATTAAGAAATACAAAAAACTAGCCGGGCGAGGTGGCGGGCGCCTGTAGTCCCAGCTACTCGGGAGGCTGAGGCCGGAGAATGGCGTGAACCCGGGAGGCGGAGCTTGCAGTGAGCTGAGATCCGGCCACTGCACTCCAGCCTGGGCGACAGAGCGAGACTCCGTCTCAAAAAAAAAAAAAAAAAAAAAAAAAAAGAAGCAACTTCTCACTCTTTCAAGTATTATCATAAAATTTCCCCAATTCAGTCACATCTTCAGATTCCACTTCTAATTATAGCTATCTCGCTAGGCTTACAAACCGTATTTCCTAAATAATAAGACTTGAAAGTCAAAATGACTCCTTGCTTGGTGGATTAAAGAATGGATGTTGTGTTAGCAGTCATGAAAACAACATCAGTCTACTTGTACATCTCCAGAGCTATTGGTTGGCCAGGTGCATTGTCGATTAACAGCAATATTTTGAAAAGACTTCTTTTCTGAGCAGTAAGTCTCAAAAGTAGTCTTAAAATGTACAGTAAAGCATAGCACAGACAGATATGCTGTCATGCAGATTTTTTAAATCTGCATAGAGATCATAGGGATAGTAGATTTAGTATAATTCTTAAAGGACCTGAGATTTTTGAAATGGTAAATGAACATTTGATTCAACTTAAAGTCACCAGCTGCATTAACCAGTAAAAAGAGAGTCAGCCTGTCCTTTGAACCGAGACACTGACTTCTCTTTAGTTATAAAATTCCTAAATGGCACCTTCTTCCAGTAGAAGCCTGTTTTGTCTACACCGAAAATCTGTTGTTTAATGTAGCCACCTTCATCATTTACCTTAGCTAGATCTTCTGGATAACTTGCTGCAGCTTCTACATTAGTACTTGCTGCTGCTTCTTGCATTTTTATATGATGGAGATAGATGAGTTTCTTAAACCTCATGAACCAATCTCTGCTAGCTTCCAATTTTTCTTCTGAAGTTTCCTCATCTCTCTGAGCCTTCATAGAATTGTAGAGACTTAGGGCCTTCTTCTGAATTAAGCGTTGATTTAAGGGAGTGTTATAGTTAGTTTGATCTATCTAGATCATTAAAATTTTTTCCATATCAACAATAAGGCTGTTTTGCTTTCTTATCATTTCTGTGTTCAACTGTCATAATACTTTCAACTTCCTTCAGTAAATTTTACTTTGCATTCACAGCTTGGCTAACTGCTTTGTGCAAGAGGCCTAGCTTTTGGCCTATCTTGGCCTAAATAATGGAATAATGGTCTCCAATTCCATCCAGATTGCTGCAAATGCCATTATTTTCTTTTTATGGCTGAGTAGTATCCCAAACTTACTTTATCCACAGGTTGATAGATGGGGATTTGGGTTGGTTCTATATTTTTGCAATTTTGAATTGGGCTGCCAAAAATGTGCATGTGTAAGTATCTTTTTTGCATAATGAGTTTTTTTCCCCGTGTAGATAAAGAGGGGAATAATTCTTTATAGCAATCTAGCATACTCCTGGAAGCAAAGACATCTAATATTTGAATGTTATTATTTCAACTTTTTAAAGCATTATCACTTTTAGTTTTTGATTTCAAGAGATGTGCAACTCTTTCTTTTAGTTTAACAGTTAGAGGCCACTGTAGGGTTATTGCACTAATTTCAGTATCATTGTACCTCAGAAAATAAGGAGGCCTGAGAAGAGGGAATGAATGAGAAGGGGGAATGGTGGCTTGGTGGGACAGTCAGAACACACACATTTATTGATGAAGCTTGTGCTCTTACCTGGGCATGGTCCGTGGCACCCCTAAACAATTACAATAGTAACAGCAAAGGTCACTGATCATGGATCAACACAACACGTACAATAATAATGAAAAAGTTTAAAATAGTTTGCAAAAAGTGCCAAAAACAGTAACACAGAGATAAGGAGTAAATCTATGTTGTTAGATAGATTTGCTCAACACAGAATTGCCACAAATCTTCAATTTGTAGAAAATGCAACATCTGTGAAGCACAATCAAGTGAAGCATAGGGAAAATGGTATTAATCTAAGTATTTCCAGGTATCAGTTTTATCTGGTTGTTGAATCCAATTCAACATTGTGGCCATAACACCAAACTCGGAAATAATGTTTAGACAGTAGTATGTTTTATGGTAAACAAAAGGGCCAATTCTAATTGCTGAGTCAAATCTACTGATGTCTACAGAAGACTTTATTTGTTCTCCTTTTTATTGTGCAAAATGCCTTTTATTTGTTTTACCCTTAAGAGCCATCACTGCATCATTCTGGTTCTATACTGTGATCTTTCTTGACTATATTCTTTCTTCAATGCCTGGGTTGGCTAAATGGCATCAGCATCCTTCCTACTGTTACAAGAATGAGAGAGGGACTTTAAGATTCCCTGAAAGAAGCTGGCACTTTTTAAGAAGAGTATATAACAAAATTATATTCCTTGACTTTGTATTGTCATGGTATTTATATTGTGCTTGTCCTAGAAACAGCAGTTAATAACCATTACTCTTTAAAAACTCAAAGCTTTGCATTACATGAGCTTTACTTGAATTTAACTAAAATGCATGTATTATTATTATTAAAAGACACAACCTTTTTTTTTCAAATATATAGCATTTTATTGTAAAGCTCAGAGAGTTTAGATAGAAACTTCTGATCACCACTTCAGTATAAACACTCATTACTTTGATTTTAATTAGTATTGTATCTTACACTGAATCCTAGATTCAAGCTCATTCTCAAAATGAAAATCTCTTTTCTACAAAATATATTATGTGAAAGATAGAAAAACACCGATTTATGTTTAAGAGGTATGACATCTATTTTCAAAGATAAGACAGACATTTAGTTTTGTTTTTAGCATTCTTACCAAGCCTACAGAGATTATGAAAAATGGAAAAGCAAAATAAATGTGGTCTTACTATAATTAAGGTAGTTTTAAAGGGGTTAAAAATTCTAAATTTTAACTTTATTGCTTTTAGAAATTATTTTCAGAATATTTAAAAAAAAATCTTCCCAAAATTAAAGTACCCAAAAGGATTTGTTCCCTCTGACTTGCTGAGCTCATCTCTTTCATGCTTTAATTCCACAGTTGGAACTCTTTGAATACTATGGTTTCTACTAAGCCAGTACTCTCTTCAGCTAGCCCTGCTTCCACAGTGGGCAGAAAGCTCTTGATCCATGCTGCCCTCCTATTAGTAGGATCATCTTGCAGAAAAAAATTTACTAAGCCTCATTTCAAATCATGTTTTAATATGCTTGTCATGTAACCCCAGCTCTTCCCCTAGCTGCATCAAGTTTGGCTTATGTGCACAGCCATTTCTTCTGCACTTTGTTTTGTTCTATTATAAAGAGATTGTAAAATCATTGCTATATTTCTTATGCTGTTGGACATAGAAACTATTGGTAAAGTCAGTTATAGTAAAATAAAAGAAAAACAAAATAAAAACTTCAATCTTTTATTTTACTTGCCTCCATAAATTTTGGGTCATCTTGTGGTATTTATTGTGTTATATGCTTCAAAAGGCAACAGATATAAGAAACACAGGTGCAGTGCCTATAGGAAATTATGTCATTGAAAAAAGCAAAATTCAAAAAGTCAATTTATGAATATAAATTTAAGGCTGAATTGGTAATAAAAATAACATATGAAGAATAGAAGTACAGAAAGGAAAAAGATATGTAGCCCAGGAGTACAGGAATGTAGTTAACAGTAGTGCTTTCTATATACAAAAATTAAAAAGAGAACAGTGATTTGTATACAGAATTGTTAAATCTTTCTTTGTAAACATAAAGATATTTAAACTATGCTCTGCAGAGCAGCATATGTAGGTCTGAAAGACAAAAAAGGATATTATATGCAAGGGAAATGATTGTGTCATTTTAATTGACTAAAAGACTGACAATATTAAGCAATTTGCTGTTGAGAGATTATTTATTCAATGCCTAATTGTGTATAGTGGTTTGATAAAGGATACCCATAATATATGATACATATATGTATATACATACATATGTTCATTGCCAGATAAAGCACAAGATACTCAGTCAAATTGAAATTTCAAATAAACAACAAATAAGGTTTTTTTCCTTATTGAGATGAAATTTACAGAGTGTGAAATTAACCATTTTAAAAGGTGCATTTCAGTGGCATTTACTGCATCCACAGTGTTCTGCAACCACCAACTAAATCAATTTCTAAAACATTTCCATCACCCTAAAAGAAATCTCATACCTATTAAACAGTCACTCTCTATTGTTATTTTTGTTAGAATTATTTTAGTTAGAATAATGCTTTAGAGCAGAGGTGTCCAATCTTTTGGCTTCCCTGGGCCACATTGGAAGAAGAAGAATTATTTTGGGTCACATATAAAATATACTAACAGTAATGGTAGCTGATGAGCTAAAAAAAAAAAAGAAAAGAAAAAAAAAGAAAAAAAAAACAGAGAGTGAGAGACAGTTACATCCATGATGTAACAAATATAAATAGTTCATTCTTTACAATGGCTGAAAAATACTGTATTGTATGCATTTATCAGAGTTTGTTAATTCATTATTCCATTGATGGACACTTAGACTGTTTCCATCTTTTGTCTTTTGTATATAATATTGCTATGAACATCTATATACATATATTATTTGAGTACCTTTTTTTATTCTTTCTTGGTATATATGTAGGAATGGAATTGCATGGTTATATGGTAATTCTATATTTAATTTTTAAATAAATGCAAAACTGTTTTCAATAATAATTTTACCATTTTATATTGCAACCAACAATATATAAAGTTTGCAATATTTCCAACTTTTTGCCAACACTCATTATTTTTATTTTTTTAATTGTTTAATATAGTCAACCTAATGCTTGTAAACTAGTATCTCATTGTGATTGGGATCTGCATTTCTCTGATGACTAATGATGCTGAACCTCATTTTAAGTGCTTGTTCTCAATTTGTTTATTTTCTTTGGAGAAATATCTATTTCAATCTTTGCATATATATACATATATATATGTTTGTTTCGTTTTGTTTTGAGACAGAGTCTCGCTTTGTCACGCAGACTGGAGTGCGGTGGCACGATCTCAGCTCCCTGCAAGCTCCAACTCCCAGGTTCACGCTATCCTCCTGCCTCAGCCTCCCGAGTAGCTGGGACTACAGGAGCCCGCCACCACGCCCGGCTAATTTTTTGTATTTTTGGTAGAGACGGGGTTTCACTGTGTTAGGATGGTCTCGATCTCTGATCTCGTGATCTGCCTGCCTTGGTCTCCCAAAGTGCTAAGATTACAAGTATGAGTCACTGTGCCCGGCCAATCTTTGCTTATTTTTAAGAAGATTGTCTTTCTGTGGTTAAGTTGCTCTATACAAATTCCGGAGACTAGACCCTTACTAGACATATTGGCTTCAAATATTTTCTCCAGTTCTGTAGGTTGTTTTTCATTATCTGACAATGTCATTTGATGCTCATAGTTTTCAATTTTAATGAAATCTAATTTATTAATTGTTACTTATGTTTTTTATGTCATTTCCAAGAAGCCTTTGCTAAATCCATCATCATGCAGATCTACTCCTGTGTTTTTCTCTAAGAAGTTTACACTTTTAGTTCATGTTTAAGTCACTGATCCATTTTGAGTTATTTTTTGCATACCATGTGAGTTAGGGATGGTTCCAGCCTCACTCTTTGACAATGGATATCCAGTTGTGCCTATACCAATTGCTGAAGACACTATTCTTTTCCACATTGACATCCTCTTCAAAAGCCAAAACAGCATGGTACTGGTACCAAAACAGAGATATAGACCAACGGAACAGAACAGAGCCTTCAGAAATAATACCACACATCTACAACCATCTGATCTTTGACAAACCTGACAAAAACAATAAATGAGGAAAGGATTCCCTATTTAATAAATGGTGCTGGGAAAACTGGCTAGCCATATGTAGAAAGCTGAAACTGGATCCCTTCCTGACGTCTTATACAAAAATTAATTCAAGATGTATTAGAGACTTAAATGTTAGACCTAAAACCATAAAAACCCTAGAAGAAAACCTAGGCAATACCATTCAGGACATAGGCATGGGCAAGGACTTCATGTCTAAAACACCAAAAGCAATGGCAACAAAAGTCAAAATTGACAGAAGGGATCTAATTAAACTAAAGAGCTTCTGCACAGCAAAAGAAACTACCATCAGAGTGAACAGGCAACCTACAGAATCGGAGAAAATTTTTGCAATCTACTCATCTGACAAAGGACTACTATTCAGAACCTACAAAGAACCCAAACAAATTTACAAGAAACAAACAAACAACTCCATCAAAAAGTGGGTGAAGGATATGAACAGACACTTCTCAAAAGAAGACATTTATGCAGCCAACAGACACATGAAAAAATGCTCATCATCACTGGCCATCAGAGAAATGCAAATCAAAACCACAATGAGATACCATCTCACACCAGTTAGAATGGCAATCATTAAAAAAGTCAGGAAACAACAGGTGCTGGAGAGGATGTGGAGAAATAGGAACACTTTTACACTGTTGGTGGGACTGTAAACTGGTTCAACCATTGTGGAAGACAGTGTGGCAATTCCTGAAGGATCTAGAACTAGAAATACAATTTGACCCAGCCATCCCATTACTGGGTATATACCCAAAGGATTATAAATCATGCTGCTATAAAGACACATGCACATGTACGTTTATTGTGGCACTATTCATGATAGCAAAGACTTGGAATGAACCCAAATGTCCATCAATGACAGACTGGATTACGAAAATGTGGCACATATACACCATGGAATACTATGCAGCCATAAAAAAGGATGAGTTCATGTCCTTTGTAGGGGCATGGATCCAGCTGGAAACCATCATTCTCAGCCAACTATTGCAGGAACAGAAAATCAAACACCACATGTTCTCATTTACAGGTGGGAATTGAACAGTGAGAACACTTGGACACAGGAAGGGGAACATCACACGCCTGTCGTGTGGTGGGGGGAGGGGGGACAGGATAGCATTAGGAGATATACCTAATGTAAATGATGAGTTAATGGGTGCAGCACACCAACATGGCACAGGTATACATATGTAACAAACTTGCACGTTGTGCACATGTACCCTAAAACTTAAAGTATAATAAAAAAGAAAAAAGAAAAAAAAAAGTCAATTGAGTGTATATATTTGGCATAAATTCTGGGTTCTAAGTTTTATTCCATTGCTTTATATGTCTATCGCATTCCATTGTTACACTGCTTTGATTATTGTAGCTTCAAGTAAGTTTTGAAATCAAGAGAAATTATTTTTCCAATATTGATTTCTTGTCAATATTTTAGCTACTCACAATTTCTTACTTTCCACATGAATTTGGAGTTGGCTTTTATATTTCTTTTTTAAAAAGGAAAGCAGTCAGGAGCAGTGGCTCATGCTTGTAATCCCAGCATTTTGGGACCCGAGGCAGGTGGATCACCTGAGGTCAGGAGTTCAAGACCAGCCCAACCAACATGGTGAAACCCCACCTCTACTAAAAATACAAAAAAATAGCTGGGAATGGTGGTGTGCCCCTGTAATCCCAGCTACTCTGAAGGCCGAGGCAGGAGAATCGTTTGAACCTGGGAGGCGGAGGTAGCTGAGATCGCACCACTGCACTCCAGCCAAGGCAACAAAAGCAAAACTCCATCTCAAAAACAAACAAAAAACAAACAAAAAACAAACAAACAAAAACCAAACAAACAAAAAACAGGCAAAGCTGAAGGCTGTGTGACTCTTAAGAGGTATTGCATTGGATCTGTAGATTGCTTTGGCGAGTAAGTAAATCTTAACATTATTGTCATCCAAACCACGAACACAAGCTATCCTTTCACTTATTTGGATCCTCTTTAAGTTCTTTCAGCAATGTTTTGTAGTTTTTGTTGTGTGAGTTTTCAGCTCCTTATTTGAATTTATTACCAGGCTTTTTTTGGATGTTATTGTAGAAGGAATTGATTTCTCAATTTTCATTTCAGATTGGTCATTGCTTTTATATATAAAAACAACTGATTTTTGCATGTAGATCTTTTACCGTGCAACTTTCCTGAATTTTCTTTTTGAACCTAATAAATAGTTGTTTGTTTCTGTGTGCATTCTGTATGTAAAAGCATGTCTTTCATTAATAGAAATGGTTTTAATACTTTTTTTTTAGTTTTCTGCTGTAACAAATCACAACAAACTGCATGGCTTAAAACAACATAAATGTATTACCTTACATTTCTGGAGAACAGCAGTCCTAAATCAAAGTGTTTTTAGGACTGCTAAATCAAAGTGTACGCAGGGATGGTTCTTTCTGGCCACTCTGAAAGAGCATCTGTTCTACGCCTCTTCCCAGCTTCTGGTGGTTCCAACAATCCTCGCCTTTCCTTGTTTTCTAAACACTTCATTCCCTTTGCTACCACTATCTCCCATTGTGTCTCTCTGTTCAAATTTCCTTCTTGGTGTCACTTGTTCAGTGACACCGTCACTGAATTAGAGCCCACTCTACTCCATTATGACCTTATCTTAACTTGTTTCTATCTACAAACACCTTATTTCTAAGTAAGATTATATTTACAGGTACTACAGATTAGAACTTGAACATTTAATTTTGGAGACACAACGTAACCAACAACAATCTGCAACATACACAGTATTTTCTTCCCATCCAAGAATCCACAGAATGTTTAAATCATTCCAACATCAACTCTAGCCCAGCAACTCATTTAAATATCAATTCAAGAACACTCAAATATGATTTAAATCAGGTATGGGTGATACTCTGGGTATGATTACCCTGGGGCTAAAATTATTCCTTGTCTGCAGACCTGTAAAACTTAAAAACAATTTATGTGCTTCTGAAACACAATGGTGAGACAGGCATAGGACAGACATTCCCATTTTTAAAGGCAGAAAAAAAGAAACAATAAAGAGATCACTGAGAACCAGTTTCCAGGCCAGTAGGAAAAATGTTATTAGGTTTCAGGGCCTGAGAATAATCCCATATGGCATGATGCACTGTCCCTCTGAGCCCAGAGAGTAGGCTTATCATGCCCTCATTTGAGACTTTTGAAGCCCTGTGAGCCCTTCTCTTGTATCATGGTGATAGCCCTACCCTCTTATCCTGTAGGAGTAGCAGTCCTCTGTAACCAAAGATGAGTTCTCAACCTCTGAAGTCAAGGAGGTGTTGGCCCCAACTCCTGGATCTACACTCTGTAGAGCCACAGGGGCAGTGGTGGCCCTCCTGGCCTCAGAGCAACCCTCAGATTCATTCATCTCTTGTCATGAGTATAACATGTTTGCAGCCAAGTAACTCTATTGGCCCGTTTCCTACCTATAGAATCCTACAAGTTCAATAGTCCTACTTTGTTTTATTTCATCTATTTCCTCTTCAGTCCAAACTTGCAGTATTTCTGCCAAAATGGTTGATTGATTCCATGTGACACATACCTGATAATTCCAGCAAACGTCCTTTAAGATATACTGTTTGTATTCTCTACAAAGCATGCTTTCTAATCTCTTGCAATATAGATATGGTAAGAAACTTTCAAATCTTCAATTTTGAGTTTCTTTCACTTAATAATTTATGTCTTATCTTATGTTTTTTCTCCCATATTTTACTCTAAGCTCCAAAGAGAAATCAGGGTGCAGCTTCCAGATTTGGCTTAGAAATTTCCTCAGCTAAATATCTAAATTAATTATATACAAGTTCTACTTTCCACTCAGAGTACATCACAATAAAGACAAACATTTTGGCCTTTAAACAAGAAAAATTTTCCTTCTAATTTCCAAGAACATGTTTCTCACTTATATTAAGCAATTGCATTTTTGGCCATTAAAAGTATTTTCAGGCACCTGTTTCACCAGACCTCTATTTCCTTGTACCAAATCTCTATTCATTTTTGGGGGGGCTGCTGTAACCAATTACTACAAGCTAAGTGGCTTACAGAAATGTATTCTCATATTAATCTGGAAGCCAGAAGCCGTAAATCAAGTGTCATCACAATTGTTTTCCCCTGTGAGAGTCTGTGAGAAAGAATATTTTATACTTCTCTTTTAGCATCTGGTGGTTGTCAGCAATCATTGACATTACTTGGCTTAGAGAAAAATGACTCTAATTTCTTGCTCCATATACATGGTGATCTCCCTATGTCTGTGTCTCCCTGTCCTAATTCCCCTCCCATTATAATAACACTGAGTATCAAATTAAGGTACAACGTAAAAGAATATGGCGTCATTTTAACTTGATAATCGTTCAAAGAATTTTTTTTTCTTTTTAAGACTGAGTTTAGTTCTTGTTGCCCAGCCCCAGCCCAGGCTGGAGCACAATGGTGAGATCTCAGCTCACTGCAACCTCCACCTCTCGAGTTCAAGTGATTCTCCTGCCTCAGCCTCCCCAGCAGTTGGGATTACAGGTGCGCACCGTCATGCCCTGCTAAATTTTGTATTTTTAGTAGAGACGAGGTTTCACCATGTTGGTTAGGCTCGTCTTGAACTCCATACCTCAGGTGATCTGCCTTGGCCTCCCAAAGTGATAGGATTACAGGCATGAGCCACCATGCCCGGCCTTCAAAGACTATTTTAAAATAAGATCACATTCACAGGTACTGGAGATTAAAATTCCAAAATATATTTTAGGAGAATACAATTCAATCCCCAATGCTTTCCAAATTGGATGCCCTTTATATGTTATTCCTGACTAATTGTTTGGGCCATAATTTCAGTGCAAGGTTGAATAGTAGTAGCAGAAACAGAAATTCTTCTTTGTTGGGACTTCTTTTGATTACTTACCTTATCTCTTCACTTGTTAAAGTTCTACTCAGATTTTTTGTTTATTCCTGTCAGTTTGGGTAGGTCGTATGTTTCTAGGAGTTTGTCCATTTCATCATGGCTACAACTGTTCATGATATTCTGCTACAATCATTTTATTTTTATGAAGTAGGTATTAATGTCCTCTTATTTTTGATATTAATTATTTGAATTTTCTAAGATTTTTTAGTCAATCTAGTCAAAAGTCAACTTTGTTGATGTTTTCAAAGAATTGGTATTTGCTTTCTTTTAGTTATTCTACTATATTTCTATATTGTATTTTACTTATCTTAAATGTAGAGTTTATTATTTTCTTTTTTCTCCTAACTTTCAGTTTAGCTTTAATTTCCTTTTCTCATTTATTTATTTTTATATTTTGGTTATAATTTTGAGTGCTTTCTTCTTTTGTAGTGTATTTACAACCATAAATTTCCTTTTAAGCACTACCTATCATGACTCTATTTATTCTGCATTTTCATTTAAAGCCATTACTGTTAATGAGGAACATACATCTGCTGTTTACTATTTGTTTTCCATATGTCATAACTTTTAGTCTTTCTTAATTCTTTTCTTAGTACTTTGTTTGTGTTTGTTTTTCTGTATTATACCACTTGATTTTTGCTTATTTCCTTGTTAGTTTTTATTGGGAGTGAGGGATTAAAATTTGTTTCTTAAAACTATAACAATCTACTTTTAATTAATATATAATACTCAATTGCTTTCAAAAACTCTCCTCATCCTTCCCTATTACATTGTCACAAATAATAGTTTTACATATCTTGTATGCATTAACATAGAGTTATAATAGTTTTATTTATTTGTCTTTTAAGTCAGGTAAGAACAAAGAGTTAAAGCAAACATGTAGTAATACTGTTTTTAAAAAATATTTACCTATATAATTATCTTTATCATTTTTTTCAAAAAGTTTTTCATACAACTTTCAGTTATTGTCTAACGCTCTTTTATTTGTGCCTGAAAGATCTCTTTAGCAATTCTTGAAGGGTAGATCTACTAGCAATATACACTTTCAACTTTCAATGTGTGGGATATTTTACCTTCTTAAGTTTCGAGACATAATTTCCTTTAATATAGATTTCTTTGTTCATTTTTTTATTGTTAGCATTTTAAATGTCATTCCACTGCCTTCTAATCTGTATGGATTTTCATGTGATATCTGCTGCAAATTAGATTATAGATAATTTGTACATGATGACTCACTTTTTTCAGGCTGCCTTCAAGGTTGTTTTAGTTATAAAAATATTTATTTTTTATAGCAAAGTAAAACTTGCTTATGTTTATTATGTAGAACATGATGCTTTGAAATATGTATACATTGTGGAATGGCTAAATCAAGTTAACTAACACATGCATTAGCTCATTACTTATCTTTTGTCTGTGGTGAAAACACTTAAAATCTGCTCTCAGTAACTTTCAAATACACAATCCCTTGTTATTTATCTCAGTCACCATATTATTCAATAGATCTCCTGAATTTATTCTTCTAGCTGAAATTTTGTATTCTTTGACCAACATCTACCCAATCCACATGGCTGAACCAGGAAGAAATTATGTTACGTGAAATAAGCCGGGCATGGAAAGAAAAATACCACATGACCTCACTTAGAGAGGATAATTCATTTTAGGAAAATCTTGAAAAGTTGATCTAATAGAAGCAGACAGTAGAAAAGTGGTTATTAGCTTTTGAGAGTGTGATTATGTTTTGTCTTCATGTGGATCTTTTTCGTTAAGTGTGTTGAACTTTTTGAATGTGTAAATTTGTGTACTTTATACAAGTTGGAAACTTTTCAGTCATTATCTATTTAAATTTCTTTTTGCTCTCTTCTTTCTCCTATTCTTCTGGGACTCCTATTATGTACATTTTGTTCCGCTTGATGGTTTTCCACAGATATTTTGGGCTCTTTCAATTATTCTTCATTCTATTTTTCTTTCTGCTCTGCAGATTGTATAATTTTAACTGCCTTATCTTCAAGTTTGTTAAGACTTTATTCGGCCTACTCAGATCTACTACTAAAACATTTTAGTATGTATTTTATTTTATTTACAGTACATTTTTCCTTCAAAAGTTCCTTTTTGTAATTTTCTTTTTCTTTTTCTTTTTTTTTTTTTTGTGACAAGGTCTCACTCTGTCTCAGGCTGGAGTGCAGTGGTGTGATCATGGCTCACTCCTCGACCTCCTCGACCTCCAGGGCCCATATGATCCTTCTATATCAGCCCCCTGAGTAGCTGCAATTACAGGCACATGCCCCTATGCCTGGATGATTTTTTGTATTTTAGTAGAAATGGGGTTTCTTCCTGTTGCCCAGGTTGGTCTAGACCTCCTGGTCTCAAGCAATCCACCCACCTTGGCCTGATTATAGGTCTTTTAAAAAATAATTTTCATGTCTTTGATAGTATTCTTTGTTAAGATACTTTTCCCCAGGTCTCCTTTAGCATTTTGTCCATGGCTTTCTTTACCTCTTTGAGCATATTTAAGACTATATTTCAAATAATTGTCTAGAAAACCAATATGTGTGCTTCCTCAGGGCCTTTTTGTTAACTTCTTCTGCAAAAGACCATTCTTTTTCATTTTTGTATAATTTATTATATTTTCAAAATCTGAATATTTTTAGTATTATAATGTGGCAGCATAAAATTAGATACTTTCTTCTCTTCCAGGTTTGTTATATTTAGTTTGCTGTATATTGTAATTTTATTTGACTTTTCTAAACTTTCTTTGTAACGTCTGTATTCTCTGTTGTGTTTAGTTATCAGTGGTTTCTAGAGTCTCTAAGTTTTTTAACTAGTGGTCAGCTGGTGTTTGGCAGAGATTTCCCTAAAATGTTAGATATGAAAGTGAGAGACAGAAAGAGAGAGAGAAAAAGGAAAGAAAGACAAAGAGAGATAAAGAAAAGAAAGTAAGAAAATAAAAAGAAAGGAAGAAAGAAAGAAAATAAAGGCCATATAAAGAAAAATTGAAAGGCCGAAGGAAAAAAAAAAGAAAACCTGACTCAGTAGTTGAAGATCATCTGTTATTGCGGCCTTCAATGACCTAGCAAGACCATGCGAAAATATGCAATAGTTTTCCTTTTTGCTTGTTCTGAACCTAGAGACTAGTAAAGGTAAAAGCTGAATCTTGTAGTGTTTCCTAAGTATGTGTTCTACTTTGAGCATGTGTGTGGCTTCTTGAAACCCCTCATACAGGTGGAAACTTTTCCATGTCCTTATTTCTCAAAGAGATTATCAACTTGTCCTCTCAGGTTTTTGGCTTGCTTACTTGTTTGCCATAAGTGGCAGTGAGTTATTCGTTCTCTGTACAGTCGTTTAAAAAAATTCCCTCTGCACAGCCACTTTTCTGCCTGAAAGTTCTTAGTTACATGAAACAAAGGGAAGTAAATTGCATGAGTCCCTTAAGGAGCTCCCAGAATGTCACAATGGACAAACACTACTATTTGAAATAAGATCTAATTTACTTCTGGAACAATAGACCATCAAACCACTCTGGGAACATGGGTTGCCATGTCCACGACAATCACTGAGCCGGGGAGGTGGAGGAACAGCAAGGACAAGTAAAAACACCACAAAACTTTTCTATCATTTTTAAGTGCGATTTAAAAAATTTGTTTGGTTGGCTGCTGCTAACCTTTAACTGCATTACAGAGTTCTGACAATGTTGATTCTGACAGTTTTTTTTTTTTATCTTGGGTGCTGTGGAGGGATGAGTGCCTATGCTATAAATTTTGCTAATACCATCACAATTTGTCTTTGTTGTTTAGAATAAATATGTGCAATGCAATAATTATGGAATATTTATATTAAAAATGTGTTATTTATGTAAATCTTAAGATTATTTGGGTGTTCTATATTTTTATCTGGCAACATATTTTGAATATATGCAAAGACATATATACATATACATATACATGCGGATATTGGCATGTAAAGATACATGGATACATATATATAAAATAAATTTTTTTTTCTGAGAAGGTATAGTGTATAAATTGATGAAAGATTAGAACATTAAACAAATGTAAAAACAGAAAAATTAATATTTTATTCAAGTTAAACAGCATGAAGATAGGGTTATAAAATAATGATGATACTTTAAGGATGAGAAAGTATTACAGACAGTCTTCATCAATGATGGATGAAGTTCAATATAAAGCTAGTTATTGCATATTTCATTGATTCTAGGGAAATTTCTTTTTTCCCATTTTAATATATTCATCACATCATGTGCCTTGTATACATGGACAGCATCACATGTTATTTAATTCAAGTTTTGATTTTGAATTTTTATTAAAGTGTCTCTTAACATGTTATTTCACATTTCAGTCATAAAATGTGAAGTTACTGTATAATCAAAATAGTTACTTTTTATCACTTTAGGAAATTCAATTAGTCAATGTTCCCAATGGAGTTGATCTCAAACTTACCAAAACCAAAACAAAACAACTTTAGGGTTTCAGATTTGGGGGATTTGAATATTGTGGATTTGTGGACAAGGAGTCACTATATATATATTTGTGTGTGTGTGTGTGTGTGTGTGTGTGTGTGTGTGTATACAAACATCATGTTTTTACTTGGTAAAAAATAAGATTACTCTTTTTAATGTGCTGTGTAATCAATAGACAATTCTTCATGTATTAGTTTCCTTAGACTGTGATAAAAAAATTACCATTAACTTGATGGCTTAAAACAACAGAAATGTAATCTCTCATGATTTTGCAGGCAGATGTCTAAAATTAAGGTGCTGGCAATGATACCCTTTCTCTAAAGGCTCTGGAAGTGCCTCTCCCATCTTAAAATTAGCTCCTAGAGTTTCTTGGCTTGTGAAAGCATATCTATAATCCCTGCCTCTCTCATCACTTAATCTTCTCTCCTGTCTCCTCTCTGTCTGTGGGTCCTCATTTATTATAGTTCTTATGAGGAATCTAGTCATTGGATTTAGGATTTCTCAAAATGTAAATGATCCCTCATCTTGTAATTCTTATCCTAATTACATCTGCAAAAACAATTATTCCCAATAAGGTCACAATCTGAGGTTCTGAGTGGACACATATTTGGTAACCACTCTCCAACCCACTACACTTAAAAATGCATTATATATTCATATTTTCTACTACTAACCTTTGCCTTTAACATAATTATTAAGAATTTTATTTCATTATTTTCTGTTTGGAACAATGTCTTAAAATCATAAAATTCTCAGACATGAGTTAGAACTTAAGAATTATTAAAGAAGAAATCCTTTTACCATTACGTATTAGATAACTAGTGCCCAAATACTTTCAACTATTTTTTTTTTTTTTTTTTTTTTTTTTTTTGAGACGGAGTCTCGCTCTGTAGCCCAGGCTGGAGTGCAGTGGCCGGATCTCAGCTCACTGCAAGCTCCGCCTCCCGGGTTTACGCCATTCTCCTGCCTCAGCCTCCCGAGTAGCTGGGACTACAGGCGCCCGCCACCGCGCCTGGCTAGTTTTTTGTATTTTTTAGTAGAGACGGGGTTTCACGGTGTTCGCCAGGATGGTCTCGATCTCCTGACCTCGTGATCTGCCCGTCTCGGCCTCCCAAAGTGCTGGGATTACAGGCTTGAGCCACCGCGCCCGGCTAATACTTTCAACTATTATGTTTAATGCATTAAACTGCTCAATGGATGCTAATTTTGTAATTGCCTAAACTCTTGCTAGATTATCAAAAATCTGCAGGTTCACATAGAACTCAAATTAGAAAAAAATGCACATAATTATTGCCTTTTGACCTCAATTTTTTCATGAAATCATCAGTTTCATTTGGTAAATTATGTGACTTCATTTTTTCTAACAAAAGCTAATATATGGCAGTTAAAATGCTCTACCAAAGAAATATAATATTTATATTTACCAAGACTTGTGAGTGATCAAAAAACTTTCATAGGCAAGTTAAAAAACGAAATAGAATTGAATAGAATGACTTTTAAAAATGATTTATGTTATTATTCATGTGATTGTTCTTTTTGCAATGTATGAATTCTAGAGCACTATATAAACACATTTAAAATCTAAAGTGGTTTTATAGTTTTAGAGGAGCAATATTTTTAACCTAATACTTTCACAAAAATGATACAAACTTGTTGATTGCTGAAAGCAGGAAGATAAATTACATGATAACTTCTACAAATGATCAGTTTCAGAGAGTACTACATTATTATTAAGACATTATATTTTCATTCAAGGTTAAAAAATTGAACGTTTCAGAAAGTATCCGTGTTAAGTAAATTATGTAAATTGTAACTAAATTAGCCTGCATTGAAGAAATATGTTAATTTTTAACCTGCTGACTTACACTTAGAAAATTGCTAAATGCTAAAAGTGTCTAAACATTTCAGTTTGAGTGCATTATTAAAAATATAATGATAGAGTTCCTTATGCAATTTTTATTTAACAACTAAAAGGGTGATTCTATGGTACTATAATTAAGCTCTTCAAAGCCTTCATTTATAAAGATCCTTCCATAGTTACCATTTTATTAAAGCTAAATAAAAATTACATTGATACTTGAAGCATTTTCATATGTAGATGTTTCTATATATTATCCATGAAAGTTGCAGCACTCTATTTACTCTTCTACTTTTCTCTCATTTTGATTGCTTTTTATCTGTAGGAATTATATTTTTAAAAAAATTAGCCATATTTTAATTTATCAGATGATATATTATGCCTATCAAGTTGTTTCATTTTAACTTGTCCATGGCCTAGAAGCCCAAAGAAATGGTATTAGTAGGAGGGACATCTAATTTCAGGAGCATATTGACTGGTGCATTAATATGGGACTATGTTCTAAATTGTTAATTACACCAACAGGATAAAATATATTTAATCAAATATATTATCTTATTTGTTGGTGAGGGCATTTATTTGTGAATAAGCTAAGTTTTAAAACTAATTTCTCAGAACAACTAAATAAGTTTGATTTTATATTTTATGTAGAATAATTTGTGAAAACATTTATATTCTCAATACAATCAATAAAAATTTTCATGATTTTCAGAAGAAAAAATCAAAATGTGTACATGTGCTCTACATATTTGCAACCCTGAAATGAAGTTATTATTTTCTGAGATAGAAAAAATCATCTAAATGAATTAAATAAAAACATATTATAGTATTCAAATTTGCACAACATTATACAATAAATATAAAATAAAAATAATATTTCTGATTTTTTTATACTAATTCATGTGTAGATAGATTTTTATCATCATCAGGGAGCCATTACTGAATATAACAGAAAATTTCTTTTTTGTTGTTTGGTTTTACTATTTATATTCAGTTCATGATATGGCTGATAGTTCCTACAAGGCAGAACTCCAGTTCCCAGAGTTAATTTATTCAAATAGTACATAACTTCCATTTTTAAATGGCAGACTTTTTAACCTGAAAATATATTAGAATAAAAATGTGAGGTCATAAAATAGGACAAGTTAATAATAATAAAAAGGGTAAAGGTAGAGAGAAAAGTGTCCAATAATTATTTCTGAGGTAGAATATAGATAAACCCTTGTGGCCAATGACACTGGTTGCCTACATATTACTCTTACTTCCTAAGAGAAATCTAGTTTTACTAAGGAGGTTTGCACCTAGGAAATGAAACTGTGATAAGCATAAATTAATGATTGTATCCCTTTCTACTTTGACCATGATCAATTTACGCATACTTCTGGCAACACTAGGATTTGTTTCTACCCTCAGCATAGAGAAAGAGAAAAGAAGGGGGGAGAGAGAGAGAGAGAGAGAGAGAGAGAGAGAGAGAGAGAGAGAAAGCGAGAGAGAAAGCAAGAGAGAGAGAGAGAGAGAGAAAGCGAGAAAGAGAGAGAGAGAGGCCTCACTGGTTCCTATGAATATGGTTGAGTAAATCTGATGCGTGTACCTGTGGCAGCTCTCTTGTGATCATGTGAGGAAGCATCACCTAGACTCAGATGATGGCAGACTAGAAAATGAAGGTATCACATCCGTGCACAGACAAGATGTCCCACATTTATACATTCTGTTAAATGAATAATAGTCATTGTAAATGCTAAGTCGGAGTTACTTAAAATTTCTATTACCAATAGTCAAATGCATTCTATAAACATGCTTTTAAATGATGCTGATTGAAAGAGGCTGCAGTACAGTATTTTCACATAAGGACTCTTCATAAAGGTGAAAGTCACTTGTCTCAAGAGAATCATAAAGATCTTCCTATCAAAGTTAACTTCTAAGAGCTCTGAAGTAAAAAGTATTGGGAATTTACGTGAAAGGCAGTCAACAGTAGAGCAGTCCAGTCACTTGTTATAATATTCATGTGATTTCAACTTCCAGAGTTGCTAGCAGAAGTAATTAAACTCTTGGTTAGAATTAAACCACAAAAAGCAAGGCAGGAAAAGTCAGCATTTTTTCTCCAGGGTACAGTACTTGCTTAGAGTAATATCCAGATAAGATAGACAATAATACTCCTAAATTGCACTCTAAAGAGGAGCTCTCAATCACAATCTCAGAAAAAAGGAGCTCCAACTTCCCGTTCATGAGAGGAGCCCATTCAGGAAGCAGACCTACTTACATAGCAGCCGAGGACAACCACAGCAGCTAGTCAAATAAACCAAGTTTTTTTTCCTTCAATCTGAACGAACTAACAAACAAGCAAAATGTAATATAATAAAGTAGAGAGATCAATTTAAACAATTAGATAAAAACAAAAATAATTAGAGAATGAAAATGAATTTTTAAAGGAAGAAAGTATTGCACTCATAAAAAGCATGAAAAAGGATACGATAAGTAGGAAGAGTCAAATAAGATAATTGCCAATGAAAAACAAAAGACTTCGAAAGATAAAAACTGACATAAGCCTTCAGAGTAAAATGCTTTGTGTTATTAGTATATGAATGAAAAAGACACCCTAAAATACAGTGCGGCAAAATTAAAGAATATTAAAGCTTCTAGAGAAACACACATCTTCACTCATAAATTTTAACACCCAAATAAAAGCTTGTGTCTGGCTCCAGAAGTAGAGCAGGAAATATACACAAACTGCGGATAGAGCATCTTTTAGTGTCAATAAGTAAAAAGGGTTAAAAAAAAATTGGAGTGTTTCAAAGGTACAAAAGAGTTAACTGACAGAATAACCAAAGGCCAAAGCTGAAATAAGTTGAGGAACAAACTAGTGTTGATTGTAACTCAAAATATAAAACAAATATTCATAAGTTTATACTGACATGATGTTATATACAAATGTTGAATGAACAAATAAATAAAGGGGAACACAAAGATATTCTAAGCAGAAACATTCCAAATCATTTATGTGGATATTTGGCCTTCAAAAAAGGTGGAACACAACTACCTACTTCTTAAGTGTAGGCTGCACTTCTTGACTTCTTAATAAAAATTACAGTAGAGAAGTAAGAAAAAGTAACTTTACAGTTGAGAAACTAGACAATCCTCAACCATGGTTCAACCTCAGCAGTTATAAATCATGTTGATAGTATGGACCCTTGACATAAATTAAAGATAATGGCACTTTATCTTTGTGGCCTTCCTCTCAAAATTCCATAACCATAGTCCAGTCATAAGAAGAATATCTCAAAAAATGCTAATTGAGGGACATTCTGTAAATCCCTAACCAACACTCCTCAAGGCTTTCTATGTTATCAAAAACAACAAAAGTATGAAAAAACTATCATTGCCAAGAGAAGCATAAGGAGACATGACAACCAAACAAAATGTGATATCTTGTATTGGATCTTGGAACAAAATAAGGGCATTAGGCATAACTAATGAAATTAATAACTATGTATCACTATAGGTACATTAAATATAACAAATACATTATACTAAGGTAATAGGTTAATAATAGGAGAAACTGAATGTGTGGTATATGGGAACTCCATACTATCTTCACAGTTTTTCGTAAATCTAAAATTGAATGAATGAGCAATAACTTTAATATTTAAAAAATTAATTATAAAACGTTTGAACCACCTAAGTGTAACTATCAACCTGACAATAGATTTTCTGTCAAGCACACCAAGTATTAGAAGAAATAATTCAGAGGGAAATTATTTTTAATATATAAATGAATATACCGACACGTTTCCTACTATTATGTGTATTTGATATTCCATTATTCCCTTAAATGAATTTGTATGGGGATATACTCAATCCAAATAATAGAGAAAAATTGGGGGAAAAAACCCAGAATATCGAGGAGTGCAGTTCTAACCAAGAAAAATAATGAAAAGAAGTCCCAGAATGATGCTTTGGAAGAAAGCCTTTAAATGAGACTTTACTGGTTGAAGAAGAGGGCAGGAGGCTTCTTGGAAGGGTGACCATCAAAAAAGAGATTTCCATGCAATAGAGAAGATAACTCAACATGGATACACCCAAAGACAGGAGACTGCATATTGTTACTTTTAATAATATTCATTCATGACTTTAAAATCAAGGAAAATCAAAACCAGGAAATAAAAAATTGGTACCAAATGTATAGCATCATTATGTATGACATTGGGCTTTGGGAGAAGGAATTGTGACACTAATATTCTTCTCTCTATAGCAAAAATTATTTGCAAAGTAGCATACGCCACATGTGTTTTTATATTTTAGAATCCACCTTTTCTCCAAAACAGGAATAAGTACTGTGACAAAACTATATAAATCATGGCAAAAATTTTAAAACCCCAACGGTATAAACGTTTACATATTCAGATTACTGCATTTTTATAGTTATGAATTTGATTACCCACATAGTGGGTGTCAATTGTTGAGAATTTATGGAATAATTTTCTTTTCAAAAAAATTTCTTATTTTTAAATTTGTAGGTGAGAATATACATTTCTATGTCTGTAGAGGAAATATTAAAATTCATTATTAATTATCATTTTATTACAAAGAAATTTATATGTCAAATTCTATGAAATTTGTTTTTCTGTATTGCCTTCTCAGCATACCTTTTAGCAGCAAAACTTACCTGATTACAAACATAAAGGATGCTATGCTTTTAAAAATAATGCCATCTATGAACAAAAAAATAAAGCTGAACACAAACCATGCTATGTATCTGCGATATCTCAATATAAACAGGATTTGGCAGGGGCAAAAAGTTGGCAGTGAATTTATGAAGAGAATCATAGTAATAAATGAAAACGTGTTATGAGCCTACAGTCACATCATTTTTCCTGAGTTTGACAGTGTATATAGATTAAATTTAAAACACATATTTGTGGGTGACCACCTGCCCCAGATTCTATGTTAGTTATTAATGATATAGGTATAAAAAGGTTCTCAGCTCTTTCTTCAAAACCAAACAGTTTAATAGAAGAGGCAGACATGTAAAACATTCTTACGGTCCTTTTGGTAGATGTAAATGTAATCCAGACTTAAGCTGCAGTTTCTCTGACAATAGAAATCTAAATGTAATTTAAAGTAACCCTATTCATGTTTTGTCCACTATTTCTCCAAATACTGGAAGGTTTAGGTTATATCATGGCCTCTCTGGCTCTTTTTTTTTCCCTCCCATCTGAATGTATATTCTCCAACCTACAGCTTTGTCTTTTGTTTCTGATTTGGCATAGAGGAGAAGTTGGATCTTGGTCCCTTTTCATAATTAATATAGAGAAATCCAACAAAATATACAAACCAAAAAAGGCAAAATCAACGACCTGTCCTTGTATATCGCACACATCCGTAAGTTCATTTTTGAGGTGAGTCACAGGGGATTTGAATAGCAACCAAAGAAGTAATTTAATTTTCAGTTGTAGACATCCCAGTTCTCAAAAGTACTGTAATCAGTTTGCCATGATTCTCAGCCAATTCACTACTCTCCTCTTTCCTCTACTCTAAGCTGCTTCTAAATTCCTTTTCTTTTTTAATGCAGAGGGTATTAGCTATCTTGTATTGCCTTTCTCCTCAGGAAATTACTTTCTCTCATGAACTCTCTTTTTATTTCAATTGATTTATAAACGTGCTTTTCTAAATAACAAGTGTTCTCTCCCTGTAGGAGTTTCTCTTAAAAGCATCACAGAATTATTTTTTCTTGTAGCTGCAAGTTAATATAAGTTAATACGTGAAAATAAATGTTAAGAATGAAATAAGGATAGGTAACATATATTAAGCTCTTAAAATATGCCAAATTTAAAATTACATCACATAAATTATACATGCCCCATGATGTAGATATTGTGCTGATATTTTCATTTGGTACATTATTTTTTAATTCACTGAAATTAAAATTGCAAAAGCAATTATAGTTCAGCAAAACTGTATGAACTTTGGGAGATGATGTTTTTCTAAAACAAGCACATCTAACTTTAAGTGTGAAATATATTGGAAGTATCCAAAGCATATAGAGTGTAGATGGGAATTTGTGAAGAAGGGAGAATAATTTTAAGTACAAAGACATTAAAACAGCATGGTTGAAATGGAGAGGCATAAGGATCTCAAAATGGCTAGCCTATTACTTGCCATGATAAATGGGTATTAGGTTGTGAAGAGTGTAGTTTGAAGAAGCAGTCATAAGCTAGAGCACAACAGAACTCCTTAGCAGAAAACACTAAGGATATTAATATCTATTTTAAATTTTTTAGAAGCTGATGATATTTATGCTATGTACAAAGATGTAAATTATTTTCACAAATCTACTTTTAAAGGTGGAAAAACTTAGAAGAAAAGCAAGATGACATTTAAAGAATACCATCAAAGATGATGATATCCAAGAAGAATATGCAAAGCTGTTATAATAGGTTAGCAAATGCACAAAACCCAAAATATATATTTGTACTTAGTACCAGTTATTTTATATCAATGTTACTGAATTACATAAATATTTACATTATTCTTGAAGTTAAGGGAAATCTACCACTAAACCAGGACATACAAAGCCATTTACACCATTTTATGTTTTATTACTGGATTTTGCAGGTGGTAATTTGGATTTTCAAAAGTTGAAAATACACTGAGTAGAGATTTTATGTTTTATTTCTGTGAAATGCAGTAAGAAATATTACCTTTACTTTGCAGATAATAGCAGAAATGATGAGTTCATTTTAAATCACAAAAATGTTAGAATATTTGCTTGCATTTCAGAAGAGAAGTCATTGACAAAATAAGAATGTGAAAATTGTATTATCAACATTATTTTTCCACAAGGTGCATACTAGTCTTCAAGTTCTGCTCATCTGGAATTCTTGCTTTATAAATAAGACTTTGAATCAATCACAGTTATATATAATCAATAATTATATTTTCATAATCAAATTTCAAAAATATTTGGTATATATTCTGCACATTTTCTCAGGGATTTAAAAAGCTATTTAAACAGTTTTATTTTTCACAGCTTTTTAAAATAACAGCATGTCATGTAACTTTTAAGTTTCAAAAATGAAATATACTTAATAAAACTGAAATGAAACTAATAAAAAGTATAAATATAACAACTCCTTCACAATTTATGTCTATGACATTTTGATTATGAACATGATTGCTTTGCCATGCAATTGTTTATATTCTAGAGGAGTGATCCTTATCTGGCGTATCATGGCACCCCTCAGAGACACAGCTGCCACTTGACACATCATAAACTTGTGTGGGATCTAAATAAAATTTAAAATCATGCAAGTAAATGTTATGAACTAGACATATTAGTAGAGGAGACTTTCAAATTCCGTTAGGACATAAAACAAACTTCACATAATATTATTCAACATAGTAACTCAACAGGCAAGTGCTAGTACTACTAGTGATGCTATGTAGATTTTACAATATTAGCATAGCTGTATTGCTTTAGAATAAAATGAACTTGAAAGATTGACAAAATTATTTTAAAATTTATAAACTATTCATTTTGTGTAATGAGTCCCTCAATTCAGTAGCCTCTTTTAGTGACAATCTGACTTTTTTTTTTCCTAATTGTTTCAATGAGTTCAAAGAAGTAGTAAATATTGATGAAAGTTGGGTATACAGAAGGGCAGAGATTTAAGTGGCAATGTTTCAGAAACTGATTTGAGGTGAACAGATTGTCCAGCTTGGGCTCAAGCAGAGAGCACATCTGAATGCCACAGTTTCTCATGGCGAGTTTTGATTAATTAATCTTAATTTAGTGCTTAGAGGTCTTTGAATATTTAATGCTGGACCTGATTCAGGAGTGTTGAAACCTTATAAACAATCATCCATCAGGATGTGACGTGATAGTTATTTTGTGGCCTGATATTCATTTTCAACTTCTACTCATCTATATGCAACAGAGATAATGTCAAGAACTGATATTTATTCCAAAACAGCATCAAGAAAATAATTCATTAAGATACAGAGTTGAGCTAGTACTCTGCTGTTGAAAGTGTTAATAAAAAACAATCTTGAATTAAGCAAATTAAACACTCCTGACTTGTTTATTTATTTTACTTTATTATTAATTAATCCTTAGTGTTCTTTTAGACCCAGCCTAATGTAGTACTTACAAGCATCATTTATTATTCTAAGTGTGATACATACATATATATTTACCTTAGTTGTATAATAGGTACTATAATTATCCTCAGTTTAGACATGAAGTCAAGTAGGAAAATGTATGTAAATAGCCTGATGCATTAATATTCCAAAAAGGTGAGGCCAAAGTTTAAACCTAAACATTCTGGTACTAAAGCACCATATTGTGTATATGTGCATATATGCCCACAACGACACACACACACACATACACATATAAAATACACTCCACACATACAAATATTTACACTATGTGTGTATTATATGTGTGTGTATATGTCTGCATGTATATATCTGAGCATAACACTAGGTTGGGTTAATTTCCTTCCCCTTTTTAACTATTAACTATGTGTATATTAACTATTTAACTATTAACTATGTGTATATTAACTATGACTCTTAGTTAAATATTAATCTCCCCTACAGAGATAGATTATAATACTCACTACAGTTTAAAACACTCCAAAACACTTAGCATATATATATTCTCTTGTAGTTTTATGATTTATTTGAATACCATGTGTATTAGTATGCATAATAAGATTTCAATCAATGCTTTATACCTACACAGGACTAAAACCATTAAAATTTTCTTTCTAAAACATTTAAAATATATTCTGTAAAGCCAATGATTGTATTATTTAAATGGACTATGATCATATAGAAGAATTTTAATGACTTATGTGTAGCTATATGAATATATTTTAGAGCTTTATTGATTACACTTGGTATGTTGCTTGCATTTGCCTACTTTATTAAAACCAATAATATTGTTACAACAGAGTTTCCTAGACTTACTGCTTTATGACCTTTTCAAAATTACAATATTTTGCAGGAAATTGATTGCAGCTAAAAATTAAATATGTGCTTAAAGTAAATAGCAGGCATATTATAAACAAAATTATTATTAGAACTGATAAATAAATTTAATGTGTATGCCTTTAAATTTTTCCAATCATTAAGATAATGAAATTAAATGCTCTTGATGTATTAAAGTAACCAAATCACAATAAATTCAATACTTTAAACCTTAATACTTTTGTTACAAAATGACATACACACCAACATTTTTAATGAAAACAGTTTTTGCTCTTTAATATGAATCTACTTATTATATTGAAGTATGAGAAATTGCAGTATTATCATATCATTTGTAGCAGCAATTATTTTCCAATGCTCAGCTTTCATCCCAGCATAAAATGAAAAAAAATGATTTTGAACATGCAACTTGAAGCCATTTCTTCTTTTATAGAATTTGAGTATTTTTGTTTTTTACGTTTAAAGAAATTTTATCATGTGAAGTTTATCAATAACATAGTCTTATAAGTTAAAGAAGTACATTTTTCTTATAAATTTACACGTTTTTAATGTATGGATTAAATAATTGAAGCTCTTTTTCTTCAGATACATGTTATGCATTGATCCATGGAAAGAAACTGAAAAATAAGTGAATGTGGGATAATCTAGAAAGAGTTTTTATTTAAATGGAAAAGATATATATTCCTGATTTTAAAAGTATGGATAGTCTTATGAGATTTTAATTTGGAGAAATTTTGTAGATGACAAGGAAATTATTTAAAACAAAGGTAGAACTGTGCAATGTTTTACATTCTTTTGTCTATTATATTGATGTAACCTGAAGCAAAGGCCTAATTAGTATTGACTTTAGGTCACATCCATAGCACTGCAGGTTACCATGGCAATAGTAATCATCTGACATTAATGACATTATAATGAGCATAAAAATGATGTAAATCATAATTAAAGTGAAGATTAATTACTTATCTTGATCTTGGGAGAAGTCTGAGAATGCAATTTAAAGCGTTTATAATGAAAAGTAACTATAAAGTCATGCTGTAGGAAATTCAGGTAGTTTACAAGGTTTAATCTCCGACTGCATGCTCAAGAGAGATTGAGCTTCTATTATAGCACATGAATTTGTTTTGACATCTGACTTTGTTTGAATTCACCATAGGTAATAAAATGTGTTCTTATTTAATCTATTCTTCTGTCACTCATTTCTCTATGGAAGGGTCATCAGTCAGGAAAATAGTTAACTTGTCAACCTGTGGACATTTTCCTGAGATAGGACTGGTTGTACCAGCCAACTTCATGAACTGTACATTTCGCACTAAGAGTATGGTTTGAGTCTGACCACATGAGATATATATCAGTTATTAAATTGGTTCATGTTTTATAATGACAAAAAATAAAATATATGTAAAGCTATTTCTCTGAGGGATGTCATGATACAGCAAATATAAATCATGGTTTATGAATCTTTTTAACAGTTTAATTATATCTGGTTTTTATGTCTTTAAAATATTAAACTTTTAAATATTAAAATATTAAAACAGTTTCTTTCACATTTACGTTTATATTAGTAGTGCAAACTAAGGATTTAAAAATTATTTAAAAGCATAAAGAATCAAATAATCAAGCATTGTATCAATATATGTATTCATGTGATACAGATTTTTATTCTGAGAGAACCATCCATTTAAATAATAATAGTCATGGAATTACACAATTTTGTTTTAACTCTTTTGTGCCATATGACATTCAATAACGTAGTCTGATGTATTATCATATAAATTATGCAAAACTTAGTAGCCAAGAGAAACTATTTAATTTTGCTCTGGATTTTGTGGAACAGTTTTTCAGGAGTTCAGTTGGGCTCTACATCTGCAAAAATGATTCACTTGCTGCCTTTTAGCTGGTGACTCACCTTGACTGGGAAATTCAAGATAACTTAACTTATTAAGCCTCTCACTTGTGCTGGAATGACTGAGACAATGGAGGTTGGACAAAATCTCTCTTTCCCTTTATATGTTCTTTCTGTATGACAAACTTTGGCTTCCTCACAGAATAGGTTTTTTCAGGGTATTCACACTTCTCATATGGTAGTTCAAAATGTTCCAAGAGATCTACATGAAATCTGCAGCAGTTTATGTAGCCTAAATTCAGGCTGCATTCTTCCATTTTTATGACATTCCTTTGGCTACATAAGAAGAGTCTAAGTGAATATGAAAAGGTGTGGTGTCTAAGTGAATATGAAAAGGTGTGGTTCATTGGGGACCATTATAGACTGTCTATCTCAGTCGGCCTTCTCAGCCCCAGGGATTTTCATCCCTTCCATGTGCAAAGTACACTCATCCCTTACAGAAACCCCCAAAAGTCTCATTTCATTATGATAGCATCTCAAATGTTATGGAGCTCGTGGTCTTGTTAATGTGCACATAAGTTTCCTTGGATATAATTTCTTAATCAGAGTTTCTATAAATCTCAAGTTCTGGGAACTTAACAACAGATTATCTTTGACTGAAAGATTCAAAATTCAGTGTTGAGATAGGGATAATATATAACACTGTACTAGTCTGTTTACATGCTGCTGATAAAGACATACCAGAGACTGGGCAATTTACAAAAGAAAGGGGTTTATTGGACTTACAGTTCCACATGGCTAGGGAGACCTCACAATCGTGGCAGAAGGCAAGGAGGAGCAAGTCACATCTTAAGTGGATGGCAGCAGGCAAAGAGAGAGAGCTTGTGCAGGGAAACTCCCCCTTATATTACCATCAGATCTCATGAGACTTATTCACTCTCAAGAACAACAAGAGAAAGACCTGCCCCCATGATTCAATTACCTCTCACTAGGTCCTTCCCACAACACATGGAAATTTCAGGTGAGATTTGGGTGGGGACACAGCCAAACCATATAATTCCTCCCCTGGCCTGTTCCAAATCTCGTATCTTCATGTTTCAAAACTAGTCATGCCTTCCCAACAGTCCCCCAAAGTCCCAACTCGTTTCTGAATAAACTCAAAAGTTCACAGTCCAAAGCCTCATATGAGTCAAGGCAAGTCCCTTCCACCTATGAGCCTGTAAAATCAAAAGCAAGTTATTTACTTCCTAGATACTATGGGGGTACAGGCATTGGGTAAATACAGCCATTCCAAATGAGAGACATTAGCCAAAACAAAGGGGCTACAGGCCCCATGCCAGTCTGAAATACAGCAGGGCAGTCAAGCCTTAAATCTCCAAAATGATCTCCTTTGACTCCATGTCTCACATCCAGGTCATGCTGATGCAGGAGGTGGCTTCATATAGCCCTGGGCAACTCCTCCCTCTGCCTTTTCAGGGTACACCCTCCCTCCTGGCTGCCTTCACAGTCTGATATTGAATGTCTGTGGCTTTTCCAGGTGAATGGTGGAAGCTGTCTATGGATCTACCATTCTGGGCTCTGGAGGATAGTGGCCCTCTTCTCACAGCTCCACCAGGCAGTTCCCCAGTAGGGACTCTGTGTGGGGTCTTCCACCCCACGTTTCCCTTCTGCACCGACCTAACAGAGGTTTTTCATGAGGACCCCACCACTGCAGAAAACCTCCGCCTAGGCATCCAGGTATTTCCATACATCCTTTGAAATCTAGGCGGAGGTTCCCAAACCCCAACCTTTGATATCTGTGCACTCGCAGGATCAACACCATGTGGAAGCTGCCAAGGCTTGGGGCTTGCACCCTCTGAAGCCACAGCCTGAGCTCTACATTGGCCCTTTTCAGGCATGGCTGGAGTTGCTGGGACACAGGGCAACAAATCCCTAAGCTGCACACAGCACGAGGACCCTGGGCCCAGCTCACAAAACCACATTTTCCTCCTGGGCCTCCAGGCCTAGTGATGGGAGGGGCCACCTTGAGGACCTCAGATATGTCCTGGAGACATTTTCCCCATTGTCTTGGGGATTAACATTTGGCTTCTCATTACTTACGCAATTTTCTGCATTCTGCTTGAATTTCTTCTCAGAAAAAAAGATTTCCTTTTCTATCGCATTGTCAAACAGCAAATTTCTGAACTTTTTTGCTTTGTTACCCATTTAAAGCTGAATGTCTTTAATGGCACCCAAGCCACCTCATGAATGCTTTGCTGCTTAGAAATTTCTTTTGCCAGATACCCTAAATCATATCTCTCAAGTCCAAAGTTCCGCAAATCTCTAGGGCAGGGGCAAAATTCCTCCCAGTCTCTTTGCTAAAACATAACAAGAGCCATCTTTGCCTGAGTTCCCAGCAAGTTCCTCATTTCCATCTGAGACCACCTCAACCTGGACTTTATTGCTCATGTCACTATCAGTATTCTGGGTAAAGCCATTCAACAAGTCTCCAGGAAGTTCTAAACTTTCCTACATTTTTCCTGTCTTCTTTTGAGCCCTCCAACCTATTTCAACCGCTGCCTGTTACCCAATTCCAAAGTCACTTCCACGTTTTCAGGCATATTTCTTAGCAGTACCCCACTCTACTGGTACCAATTTATTGTAGTAGTCAATTTTCAGGCTGCTGATAAACACCTACCCGAAAATGAGCAATTTACAAAAGAAAGAAGTTTATTGGACTTACAGTTCCATATGGCTGGAGAGACCTCAAAGTCGTGGTGGAAGGTAAGGAGGAGCAAGTCACATCTTATGTAGATGGCAGCAGGCAAATAGAGAGCTTGTGCAGGGAAACTCCCCCTTATATTGCCATCAGATCTCATGAAACTTATTCACTCTCACAAGAACAGCACAGAAAAGACCTGCTACTATGATTTGATTACCTCCCACTGGGTTCCTCCCACAATATGTGGCAATTGAAGATGAGATTTGTGTGAGGGCACAGCCAAACCATGTCAAACAGTAGACACTCTCTGTCAAAAAGTGGGGCTGGAGGAAGGTATGCAGAAGTGAATCCAGCTGAGAATATAATCAGTAATTAGTGCCCAGTCATGCTTCCTTGGTATAAATTGTGTGACTATTGGGTATACTGTCTGGTGTATTTCAATAGAATACTATTCTCGTATTCTAACTTTTTAATAAAAAATGTTTTCAAATAACTTCTTCAGTTTGTTATTCCCTACAGAAATTTGGATATCCAAAGGCCTCTTTTCATTTCATATTTTGAGTTGAACAAGTACACTTACTTTAAAAATATTTTGAGTTTTCTATGTACTCAATTATAATTCATTGTATTATTTATTTTTACATTACTTACCAAGTATCTCTACATGGAGCTGAGTCAGGGTGCTATTTTACAATACCCTTAAGAGATTTAAATGCCATATTGGATAGGCCCGTGAATTTTTCTGGGGTCTGCACAAAGGCTCTTACAGACACACAGATGAAATTTTAACCCTCAGGCTATGTTTACTGGTGTCACCTTGGACTTGATCTTCACTTTTATTCCATTTCTTAATTTAAAAGTCTTTTGCAACAAAAAAATGGATATGAGAACCAGTCGCATTTGTAAAACCAGCAAGTTTTGCTGGTGTATTTTCTCTAATATTTTTCAAAAACTAAACCAATACTTATTTAATTCACTATTTCTCATATTTTATCATTGGAAGCTAGAAGACTAGGGGATTTCTTTGATAATGCCTGAAATATCCCTTGTGAGATACAAAAGTTTATGAGATCATTTTTTTTTTTTATTTTCTATGTTATATAGCAAACAGCAAACAGTTTTGACAAATTTCTGCTATTTCATTAGAATGTTTCTGTTTTCTTCAGACTCCAAGGCCATTTTTCTCACTCACCTTCAAGCCTTCAACAACAGCCTTACTGAGGCCCCTACAACTATTGTGAACATTCTCTTTCAGGACCTTTTAGTTTCCACCTGCCACTATTATAAAACAGTGTTATACCTTTCAGGCATTTTTAAAACACTCCAATTCTGTTACCAATTTCTGCTTGTTATTTATTGTTATGTAACAAACTGATCTGAAATTTAGTAGTTTAAAAATATTATGTCGGGAATTTTAGTAAAGCTCAGTTGAGCAATTATTTGGATCCATATCACATTAAATTTGGTAATATTCAGCTGATAAATGTGCTGATATAGAGGAGTCAAGGTGGCTCAGTTTCCATTTCTGGCATCTGAATTGGGATGATTGGTAAAACCAGCAATAGGCTAGCACTGGTCTATTTCAATGTAGCTTTCCCATACAATAAGTTTAGGCTTCCAAAATGGAAGGGCCATCCAGTGTGTAATGTAGCCACATTATAGCTTAAGATGTAGCAAAACACCACAAGACAAAACAAAAATAACACACACACACACACAACACAAAGGAAAAACATAAAGAGGGAAAAATAGAAATAACTGACTTTACCCTTCTCTTCATTTTTATTTTCTCCTGTTGTTTGCCCTTGGTTCAACCTAAGTAAAAGCAAAAGTAAAAATCACACAGCAAGCATGCCTAGTTAATGCAGTCTATATGGATCAAAGGGGTAAAGAGTTTATCTAGAGTGTTAGGCAGAGGAAAAACAGAACAATTCATTCATTTTATTGTTCAACAAGTATTCAGTCTCTTCCATCAGTTGAAGAAAGCTTTATTCCCATTACAATAAATATAAAAAATTACTGCTCGCTTCTGTATCATTGGACAGGTGAAAATTCAATTGTCATCTCTAGTACTAGAGTTTATGGTGTTGGGAAAAATGTTTTCAGCAGTGAAGGTACATGTTTATCCACATAATGTAAGTACCTGCTAGAAGATGTATTGCTGCCCTTTCCATGAAAACATGATACAATGTGATTCTTCCCATGGGGCTCCACAATGGCCTCCGCTGTTGACAAGCTGGGCTCTAAAAATGGAGGTGAAACCAATAAATAATAACCTTCCAAATCAGAAAGCACCAGGCTCAGATGGGTTTATTGGTTAATGCTACCATACCCTTAAAGAAGAAATGATACCGCTTTTTTTCAGTCTCTTTCAGAAGATAGAAGCAGAGAGATACTGCCTAGGTTATTTTATGCGGCCAGCGACACTCTAATACCCAATGCAGACAGACGTTATAAGAAAAGAAAACAAGTGATCAAAATAACTCATGAAAACAGATACAAAACTTATTAACAAAATATTAGCAAACCAAATTCAACTAATATAAAAATAATTAGATACCATGACCATGTGAGATTTGTTTATGCAGAGCTAGCTCAACATCTGAAAATTCATCACATCAACAGGCCAAACAAGACAAATCACATGATTATAACTGATAGAGTTCAATAACAATTCATGATAAAAACTCTCAGTAAACTAGGGATAGAGGGGAACTTCCTCAACGTTGTAAAGAATATTTACAAAACCGTATAGATAATATTCTTAATGTTTAGACACCCTAAACATTCCCAGTAAGTTCAGTAACTGCTTTACAACCTTGTACAGGCACTCTTAGCTAGTTCAATAAGGCAAGAAAATAAAATAAAAGGTGTAAGATTGGGAAAGAAGAAAAAAGACTGCCTTTGTTCATGGTGACATGATTGTTTATATAGAAAACTAAAATCAATGAACAAAATAATTCTAGAATAGATAAGTCATCATTGTATGGTTGCAGGATATATTAAGACACAAAAGTCAATATATGTCCTATATGCCAGCAATGAACAAGCGAAAACTGAAAGTAAAGACACAGTAACATTGATATTAACATCCTAAAATATGAAATGCTTACATACAAATCTAACAAAACATGTATACGATTTATATGAAGAAAATACAAGACTCTCATGAAAGATATAAAAGTGTCTTTTGAATTAAGTAAATGGAGAAAAGTCCATATTCATGGATGAGAAGACACAATGTTTTCAAAATGTCACTTTTCCCCATATTGATCTATAGGCTCAATGCAATGACAATAAAAATTGAAGCATGTATATTTTTGGATTTCAACAGATAGATTCTAAAATTTTTATGGAGATGCAAAATTCCTATGATAGCCAAAACAATATTGAAGAAGAACAAGGTTAGAGGACTAAAACTCTCTGACTTCAACACAGACTATAAAGCTATAGTAATTAAGAAAGTGAGGTATAGGTATAAAATAGACAAATAGATCACTGGAAGAAGATAATGAGTACAGAAATGGACCCACATAAATATGGTCACCTTATCTTTGACAAAGGAGAAAAGACAATATAATGGAGAAAAGATAGTCTTTTCAAAATTCGTGGTAGAAATTCCATTACTGTGTATATACCCAAAGGAATATACATCATTCTATTATGAAGATATATGTGTGTATATGTTCTTTGCAGCCCTATTCACAATAGTGAAGACTTGGAATCAACCCAAAAGTCCATCAGTGATAGACTGGATAAAGAAAATGTGGTACATGTACACCACGGAATACTATGCAGTCATGAAAAGGAACAAGGTAATATCCTTTCCCGGGACGTGGATGGAGCTTCAAGCTGTTAGCCTCAGCAAATTAACGCAGGAACAGAAACCCAAAAACAGCATGTTCTCACTTATAAGTGGGAGAAACATGAGAATACATGGACACATGGTGGGGAACAACACCCACTGTGGTCTGTAGATGGGAACTGGAGGAGGAAGAGTCTCAGGAAGAATAGCTAATGGATGCTGAACTTAATACCTAGGTGATGGGCTGATCTGTGCAGCAAAACCACCATGGCACATGTTTACCTATGTAACAGACCTACACATGTACCCCAGAACTTAAAATATAAGTTGAAAAAAGAGAAAAAAAAAAGAAAAATTCATGCTAGAACAAATGGACATCCAGTTGTAAATAAATGAATCTAGACACAGACCTTACGTGTTTCATGCAATTAACTCAAAAATTGCTCATAGACCAGCACGCAAAAATAAAATTATATAATACTTAGAGGAGAACATAGGAGAAAATCTAGTTAACTCGCATTTTCCAATGACTTCTTAGGTGCAACACCAAAGTGCGATCCATGAAGTAACAAATTGATGAGTTAAACATTTAAGCTACATTTAAAAATGTCTGCATTGTGAAAGACATTGTCCAGAAAATAAAAAGACACAGCACATACTGGGAGAAATATTTGTGAAAGATACAGCAGATAAAGAGCTGTTATCCAAAATATAAAAATAACTCTTAAAACTCAGTAATAAAAATATGAAAAAACATTACCAAACGTATACCAAATACCTTAACAGATTTTTCATCAAATGAGATATACAGATGGCAAGTAAGCATGTGAAAAGACTCTGTACATTATATATCATCTGGAAAATGCAGATTAAAGTGAGATACCACTACCAACCAGTTAGAGTGACCAAAATCTAGGACAAGCAAAACACCACCAAACATCAAGCTGACAACAATAGACGCTGGTGAGAATGTGGAGCAACAGGAACTCATTCATTGCTGGAGGGAATACAAAATGGCACAGCTACTTTGAAACATAGCTTTGTGGTTTCTTACAAAATTGAACATTCTCTTACTGTATTATCTAGTAATTACCTTTCTTAAAATTACCCGAATAAACTGAAAACACCAAAGCATACACACAGACATTCATAGCAGCTTTTTTTCATAACTGCCAAAACTTAGAAGTTCCAAGATGTCCTTCAGTAAGTGAATGGGCTAATAAACAGTGAAACATCTAGACGATAGAATATTATCCAACATTAAAAATAAATGAGCTATCACACCATGAAAATAAATGAAGGAAACTTAAACTCATGTTATTAAATAAAAGAAGTCAATCTGAAAAGGCTGCATACTGTAGAATTTCAACTAATTTTATATAACATTCTGGAAAAGAAAAAAAAAGCATGGAGACAGTAAAATGGTCCATGGTTACTAGGAGTTGGGTTGAGGGAGGAATGACTAGGCAAAGCATGGAGGATTTTTAGGACACTGAAAATGCTCTGCATGACACTATAATGGCAGATATATGAATAAACATTTATTCAAACCCACAGAACATACAACCCCAAGGGTGAACCATAATATAAACTAGGGACTCTGGGTGATACTGATGTGTCAGTGTAGGTTCATCAGTTGTAGTAAATGTATTACTCTGGGGGAGCATAATGATAATGTGAGAGGCTATGCATGGGTGGAGGCAGAAAGTATATGGGAAATCTTTGTACCTTCCACTCGTTTTTCTGAGAACCTGAAACTTCTCTGAAAAATAGTGTGTTTTTTAAAAAGTAGAGGAGGTAAACTTATTGATGACCAGCATAAAGCCATGGTGTTTGAGAATTTTTACTTTCCATTATCATAATTTTTGACTCAACATGTATGCAAACTCTGGCATCCAAGAAGATATACTTAACTCTGTGAACACAGTTATGGATTTCTTAAATTGACATGGCCCTAGGAAAATTTGGGTTACTCAAGTTGGTGAACTGAAGGCCTAAAAAGGAGGTTATTACTAGCTGGGGTCAGTGTTTCTTACAGACAACATAAATTTGGGTTTGCTGCTATGCTGTGGTGGCATACAAGACTATATCTATTACATTTTTAAGGTAATGAAGGCTTTTTAGTTGTACATCTATGAATATATTGTATTTGTGCCTGTTAGATAAACTTGAATAAATGAAGAAAGATGACATTCACAGCAAGATGTGTCTTATCAATCTGTTTATTGGGATATATTTGTGTAAGGAATGTCTTCTAATAAGCAAATCTATAAAAATATATTTTCTGTTTATTTCAAGAGATATATCCATAAAGTCTTCTCTGGATATCCTAGTCACCAATCCTTTAATCTTCAATTCCCAAACCTCAACTAGCCAGTGAATCCATTAGCGCTGTCCATTAGTCACTACCGAAGACTTGTGCCTCCAACCACAAATTCTTCCTAACCATGGAAATCATGTATTTTGCTCAAGGTTCTGCCCACTGTGAAGTTCACTGTTTAACATTGTTTTTCAAAATGAACTCTGTATAAAGTTGTTTTTCAGCAGCCATTTAATTCTGGATGATGCCAGTTTAACATACAGACTCAGCTGCAAACCAGGGCCATATTTTTTTTTCTTCTGCTGACAGTCATAGTGGACAACCCATGAGGTCATATCACTGTTGTGAGAGAGATGTAATAGAACAGCATGAGTAGGTATTATAGTAGACTGAGCCACGTGTTCATATAATTTATTTGCATCTTCTCAGGCTTGTTTGGATCTAGTTTGTATATGCCGTTTCTATTTAAAGATGGAATGCTGCTGTGCATGCATCAGATAATACTCAATTTATAGCTAAGTTCAGAGACATTTTTTCCATGGCCAGACATTCATGATTCTTCAAATATTCACTATAAATCTTGAAATAATTTTATTCAATATTATGAGACATGACCAATTACTAAGTCATAAGAAAATTACCTGCATGTATCATTTTCACATCCAAACTCTGTCTACTGCAATCACATAGCTACAGGTTGGACTTCTCTAAACCCACAGTTATGTTCCCATGTAGATTTCACTATAATCAAGTTCCTGTAAATTTAATTTTTTAAAAAAACAATACGAAACCAATATTATCCCTGCTTTGTAGATGATTTTTTCTAATATGCCAGCTCCAGTTTAAAGTCAATCTCTTGGCTTCTCTGATGAATTTTTTTTTTAATTTTTGTTATTTAGCCCTATGTAATTTAGACTCCAAAGTAGGGCTAAGAAAAGAAAAAACGTGAAAATCATCATAGTTGATAGAACATTGACCAATCATAAAGGCAGACAAATAATAATAGATGGTAGATGAATCTGTGCTTTATCACTCTTCCCAAATATTACATTTTTTTACAAGTTGAAGATTTGTGGAAACCCCAAATTGAACCAAGTCTACTGGTGTCATCTTTCCAACAGGAGATACTCATTTATTTTTTCTGTGTCATATTTTGCTAATTCTCACAAAATAACTCTTTGATTATATTATGTCTGTTTTGATGTTCTCACTTACAGGTGGGAGCCAAACCACTAGAACACATGGACACAAAAAGGGGAGTAACAGACAGCAGGGCCTACTTGAAGGTGAAAAATGGGAGAAGGGAGAGGATAAAAAAGAAACTACCTCTTGGATATGATGCTTATTAGCCAGGCAATGAAATAATCTGTATACCAAATCCCCATGATAGGCAATTTACCTATATAATAAACCTTCACATGTACCCCTGAAACTAAAACAAGTTAAGAAAAGGTCATGTCCCCATATTCATTGAAATATTGACTTACTTTTTTGGCAAAATATATTGTCCTGCTGAGTTGCTGAACAAAGGAAAGCATCATACATAATATTATATGGTGTTTGGTGACGTATGAACATCTGCTACATCAAAAACTGCTTTGTTATATACATATAATGAACATTATTTATCTTTTATTAAAGATTACACTTATTTTTTCATTAATTATCATTTTAGTATTTTTCTCATTTTCTTTATTTAGCCTTTTATAAATTTTCCCTGAATCAAATTTATTATAGCACTCTAAAGAAAGGTTTTCCAAATTATTTTGGTGGATTTTCTATTTCGTCATTTTTCTGAGTCACCTAGATCATTTTCATAAGCTTTTACTTTTTGTGTTGTGTTTTGCTTTATTTCTTTTGGTTTCACTTAATGAGACATCATGCCCATTACAATAAAAGAACTCTGAAGGAGGGAAAATGTGAATTACCACAAAATTCTGCTTTTCTTATTTGGAACATATTTATAATTAGATTTAAATGGCTAGCCAGGAATAAGAGTTGAGGTGGGATTGAGTTTTACTTAACAGAAAATAAAAATGTAGATTTCTTCTTTTACCAACGAAAACATATGTTGTGGTCTCTGAATTCCATAGTGTCTGTGGCAGAATCTAGAGTTCTGCCTATTATTATGGCACAGTTTTCATAACATTTTCAAATAGAATGCAGAATAAACACTCTCGATACTATAGCAATACATAGCCATTTCTTATTTTTTTATTTGCTCCTCTAGAATATTTTTTGATATTTCAGTTATATTCTTAAACAATGTAAGGGGAAAAGTTCTGACCCACTGTGGTCCTATATTTTTTGTTAATACGATAAATATTTATTGAGTAACCACAGTGTGTCACACACAATGCGCTGAGTAGAGTATATGATGAAAACAGAAACATACACATTTCTTGCTTTTATAGAATATATAGTCCTAATTTTCAAATGAGTTAAATAACATAGCCCAGCATATATCATTTTTCATTCTTCCAAAAATTCTAATGGTGCTTTTATATTTTTATGCTTTCCTTAAATATTTGGATTACTAGAATTACACTCATTACTTATAATAATCTTCCAATTTAATATTGCTATGTGCTAAGAGCTAAATAATTTTGTGGTATGATTCTCATAAATATTTTTCTTAGTATATATTTTCAGTCTTTATAGTATATACTCATAGATTTCATACCAGCGTTGCAGAAATGGTTTAATACCATACATAGAATAGGATATTATTCATTTTTTGGAAGAGTTTATGATAAACATGTAATCCCTTTGTATTCTGATTTAATCAGTGCAATTATATCTAGTTGGTTTAAAATGCAATCCTCAAGTTCCTTCAATTTAACAGAGAAAGTGTTTTTTTGTTTTTTTGTTTTTTGTTTTTTTTTTTTTTTCTCATTTGAAGACTGATGTGATGTTCTTAACTGAGCTCTTGTGGTTAGTGGCCATCCTTACAGTTCTGCCTGCCTGCCGTACATAGATAGAAAAAAAATATGAAAACCTTAGGGAACTGTTTATGAGCCAGAGCTCCACTTCCCTTCTGTTCCCACTTCATTGATACATTATAACTGAATGGGGCTATATTGAGGCTCAAGTCAATAAATGTGATACACCACACAAAAAAATTTAAAAACAAAAATCACATGATTATCTCAATAGATGCAGAAAAAGCATTTGATAACATCCAGTATCCCTTTGTGATTAAAACTCTCAGCAAAATTGGCATAGAAGGGACATACCATAAGGTAATAAAAACCGTCTATGACAAACCCACCGTCAATATAATACTGAATGGGAAAACGTTGAAAGCATTCCTGCTGAGAACTGGAACAAGACAAGGATGCCCACTCTCACCACTTCTACTCAACATACTACTGGAAGTCCTAGCAGAAGCAACCAGACCAGAGAAAGAGATAAAGGGCATCTGAATTGGTAAAAAGCAACTCAAGCTGCCACTGTTTGTTGATGATATGATGATATACCTAGAATACCCTGAAGACTCCTCCAAAAATCTCCTAGAACTGATAAATGAATTCAGCAGTTTCAGGATACAAAATTTGTGTACACAAATCAGTAGTGCTTTTATACATCAACAGTGACCAAGTTGAGGATCAAATAAAAAACTCAATCCCTTTTACAATAGCTGCAAAAAATAAATTGAAATACTTAGAGATATATGAAACCAAGAAGGTAAAAGACTTCTACAAGGTAAACTACAAAACACTGCTGAAAGAAATCATAAATGGCAAAAACAAGTGAAATTACATCCCATGCTCATGGATGGGTAGAATCGGTATTGTGAAAAAGACCATACTGTCATAAGAAATCTACAAATTCAATGCAATTCCTACCAAAATACCATCATCATTCTTAATAGAACTAGAAAAAAAATTCCTTAAATTTATATGGAATGAAGAAAGAGCCTGCATAGCTAAAGCAAGACTAAGCAAAAAGAACCAATTTAGAGGCATCCATCACATTACCTGACTTCAAACTATACTGTAAGACCATAATCACTAAAACAACATGGTACTGGTATAAAACAAAAGAGAACATAATTTTAACACATACATGTGGCAGCAATAAAGTCAGTAGTTGTCAGAGACTGAAGAATATGCAAAATACCCTTATAATGTGCACTTGAACATGACAAATTATATCTCACAGTAAACAGAATTACATGCTAATTTTTTCCTAATTATCTGGTTGAAAGCACTTTTTTATTTTGCTCTGGCCAAAGAAAGGATAAATCCTGAAGAAAGCTGGGAGATGTGCCGATAATTTTGATAATTAAGTACGTGGATAGAGTGGGATAATAGTGTAATACTATCATATATTTATGTTACAAACTACTGTATATCATTCTATGTGTCTTGCATTTTAAACATGTTGTATTGTGTACTTTCTAAATATTCCCATGGGGAAAATATAATTGTCTATATTTTACAGAAGAGTAAAGTAGGGCTAAAATGCAACTTGTTTAGGAATTGAGCACTTGAACTTAGGTCTTACTATAGGGTGGTTCAAAAGTTATTGTAGGTTTCTGTCATTGTAAGTAATGGACAAGACTGGGTGTGGTGACTCATGCCTGTAATCCCAGCACTTTGGGAGGCCAAGGTTGGTGGATCACCTGAGGTTAGGAGTTCGAGATCTGCCTGACCAATATGGTAGAACCCGTCTCTACTGAAAATACAAAAATTAGTTTGGCATGGTGGCACGTGCCTATAATCCCATGTACTTGGGAGTCTGAGGCAGGAGAATTGTTTGAATCAGGGAGGTGGAGGTTGCAGTGAGCCAAGATAGCACCACTGCACTCCAGCCTAGGTGACAGAGAGACACTCTGTGTCAAAAAAAAAAAAAAAAAAAAAAAAAAGGAACGTAATGGACAAAACCGCAATAACTTACGCACCAACCTAATAACTTTAAAGATTATATCATTTTTACAGAGCTATAATTGGCATATAACATATTGCATTTATTTAGTGTTCAATTTGTTAAGCTTTGACATATGTTGTACATGTGAAACATCACAATAGATCCTGAACATCCATGTCACTTTCAAAATAATTCTCCTTCCCTTTTATAATCCTTTCCTTTCTATTTTAACCTATTATTACCAACCACTGCTCTAGTTTGTATTACTATATTTATGTATCCTAGAATTTTATATACATGGATTAGTACAATGTATACTCTTTTTGTCTGATGTGTTTAATTCAGAATAATTATTTTAAGATCAACCCAGGTTGTAGCAGGTATCAAGAGTTCATTTATTCTGTTAAATTGTATTTCATCATATTTTTTTCTTGCCTCACTGTACTGGTTAGATGCTTCAGGATTATACTAAATACATGGACGAGATTTGGTATGTTTCATTTTTCTTTATATTAAAAAATTCAATATTTCAACATTAAGTATAATTTGTAGACACCCTTTATAAGATTGACGAAGTTTCCCTTGTTTCCTAATTTGCTGATAATTTTTAACAGAAATACATGTTGTATTTTCAAAATGTTTTAGAACCTATTGAGATAATATCATTTTCTTTTTTAAGATGATGATATAAACAATCATTTAATTAACTTTATAATGCTAAAATAAATTGTTATTTCTGGGTTAAACCCCACTTGGTCCTGATCCATTGTCATTTTTGCATATTTCTGATTTCTATTTGCAAAAATTTTGTTTAGCTTTTTCTTTTCTTGGCATCAGGAGACACATTGGTCTCTCGTGTTCTTAGCTTATAATTTCTTTGTTTAGCTATAGTACAAAGGAGTGCCGGCTTTGTAGTGTGAGTTTTGAAATATTCCAAATTTTTACAATCTTCTGTAAGTTTTTAAAAGCAATTTATGTTTTTTATTTCTGAAAATTGGTAGTTTTCACAAGTGTGGCTATCTGAGGGTGGAGTTTTTATTTTGAAAAAGTTTTTAATGAAGTATTTTAAATAGATATAGGATTACTTGGGTTACTTATTTCTTCTTTTGTGGAATTTGATAGTATGATTCTTATGAGAAATTTATGCATTTCATGCATGCTGTTGAATTTTTGACATGATGATATTGAAAAATGTCTTAGTATTCCTTCATACTTGTAAAACCTACAGTAATATCACTTCTATTATTCCTGATATCGTCAATTTGAATCTACTCTCTTTTTGTTCAGATTGGTTTGACTAGAAGTTATTAATGTATTCATATTTTCAAAATACCAGCTTCTGGTTTCATTTATTTTCTCTATTGTTTTTGTATTTTCTATATCATTAATTTATGCCCTTATTTATACTGTTTTCTTTCATCAATTTAATTGGTATATTGTTCATGATAGATTTTCCATCCATCTGTTCTAACAATAATTGAAGACATATTGAAATTTCAAGAAATAATTGTGAACTTTTCTCTGTTTTTAGTTATATTGATTTTTTTCTTCATGTATACTTCAGCTCTCAGTTCATAAGCATTTAGGATTGCAATGTCCTCCTTCAAAATGGCCCTATTTTTCATCATGAGTATATTGCTTTGTTTCTGGTAATTTTGTTCACTTTATAATATATTCCATTGCATATTTGAAATAGGAAATTTAGCTTTCTTTTGATTAGGGTTAGCATTCTGTTCCTTTTCTATTATTTAACATTAACCTGCTTTTATATTTATATAATTGAAGTGTGTTTCTCCTAGGTAGCATATATTTTGTCTTGCCTTTTTAAAAAATCTCATCTATAAATGTCTGTATTTTAATAGGGGTGATTAGACAATTTATATTCAATGTGATTATTGCTTTGGTTAAGTTTATTTATTTATTTATTTATTTATTTATTTATTTATTTATTTTTCGAGATGGAGTCTTGCTTTGTCACCCAGGCTAGAGTGCAGTGGCACAATATCAGCTCACTGCAACCTCCACCTCCCGGGTTCAAGCAATTCTCCTGCCTCAGCCTCCCTAGTAGCTGGGATTACTGGTGCACACCACCTTGCCCAGCTAATTTTTGTATTTTTAGTAGAGACGGGGATTTCACCATATTGGTCAGGCTGTTTTTGAACTCCTGACCTCATAATCTGCCCGCCTCAGCCTCCCAAAGTACTGGGATTACAGCTGTGATCCACCACACCTGGCTGATTAGGTTTAAATCTATGATCTGGTTCACTGTTTCTATATGTCTGTTTATTTCTTTAGTTTCTTTTTGCTCCTTTCCATCCTTTATTTGGTATACTTCCATGTATCTGTTCATTTTCTCTGCTTTTAAGTTATCAGCTATGTAAAACTATTTGTTTCATTATCTTAGTCATTATTTTGTGACTTGTAGTGTAAAATATTAACTTATCACAGCCTAACGTGGTTTCTTTTTGCCTTAAGGTCACCATCCTTTTTTCAATTTTTAACAGTTGTTTTGGATACGTTATTTTTGTGCATCTTTATGTGGTACATGTAAAATTTTCTTACATGCATAGATTGTGTAGTGATCACATCAGAGTACTTAAAGTGTCAATGTCCTGATTATTTATTATTTCTATGTGTTTGGTGAATTTCAAGTCTTCTCTTGTAGCTATTTTGAAATACACAATATACTATTGTTAACTATAATCAGCTTACTCGACTATCAAACATTAGAACTTATTCCTTCTATCTAAGTGTATGTTTGTACTCATTTACCAATCTCTCTTTACCATCCCCCCTTACTCCCTGCTAGGCACACACACTTCCCAGTGTGTGGTATCATTCCACTCTCTATCTCCATGTGGTCAACTTTTATAGCTCCCATATAAAAGTGAAAACATGCAATATTTTTCTGTGTCTGTCTTGGTTCACTTTACGTAATGACCTCCAGTTCTATCCATGTTGCTGCAAATGGCATGATTTTATTATTTTTTATGGCCAATTAGTATTTCATTGTGTATTTGAACTACATCTTATCTATACATTCATCTGTGGATGGACACTTAGGTTGATTCCATATCCTTATTCTTGTGAATAGTGCTGTAATAAATATGGTAGGTTCAAGTATTCCTGTGATATATTGATTTATTTCCATTTGGATAAACACCCAATTGTGGGATTGCTGGATAATATGGTAGTCCTATTTTTAGATTTTTGAGAAATCTCAGTGCTGATTTCCACAGTGGCTGTACTAACCCACATTCCCACCACCAGTATATGGGCGTTCCCTTTTCGCTGTATCCTCACCAACATCTGTATTTTTGTCCTTTTAATAATAGCTACTCTAACTAAGGTAGAATGATATCTCACTGAGGTTTTCTTTTGCATTACACTGATAATTAGTCATGGTAAGCATTTTTTTTCACATACCTCTTTGGCCATTTGTATGCCTTCTTTTGAAGATATACAAATTCAGTTTTATTCATGTCCTTGTTTTAATGAGATTATTTGTTTGTTTTCTGTTGTGTTGAGCTCTTTGTATATTCTGGATATTAGTCCCCTGTCAAATGAGTACCATACAAATATATTTTTCCCAATTACCAGCTTGTCTGTTCACTCTGTTGTTTATTTTACTGTGCAGAAGAATTTTAGTTAAATATAATCCCATTCATCCATTTTTGGTTTTGTTTTTCTATGCGTTTTGGGACTTAGTCATAATATATTTGCCTAGACCAATGTCCTAAAGAGTTCTGCCTGTTTCTTCCAGTAGTTTTATAGTTTGAGTCAAAATTTAAGTCTTTAATCCATCTTGACTTGATTTTTGTATATAGTGAAAGATAGGAGTTCACATTCATTTTTGTACAAATGGTTATCCAGTTTCCTTAGCATCAATTATCGAAGAAGGTGTCCTTTCCCCAATGGCTGTGTTGAAGATCAACTGGCTATAAATATATGAATGTATTCCTGACAGTGTAATTTTAAGTACTATGTTACCACTTCACATAAAATATGAAAACAATATAATAGTATAATTTTGTGTCTTCCTTCTTGACCTTATGATGCTATTAATGCTATTAATGTACATTTTACTTTTCTATGTTATAACCCTAATGTATTTTTAAATTTTACTCTGAGTATTCAATTATTTTTTAAAACACCTAAAGAAAAAGAAAATAATCTTTCATATTTACTCTTGTATTTATCATATGCAGTGCTTTTTATTGATTTGGATAGATCCACATTTCACTCTGTTATCACTTTTTTTTGACTTTCTGAAGAATTTCCTTTAACTTTTTTTTTCATGTCTTTCTCTTTGTGAGGAATTTATTTTAGATTTTGTTGTTCTGCAGATACTTATTTTGGCTTCATTTTGAAAAATACATATAAGTCCCAGGTTCATTTTTTTCTTTCAGTATGTTAAAGGTATACACTTTTGTCTTTTCATTTACATTGTTTCCAACAAATAAATGTGCTGTCAATCTTATAGTTGTTCCACTGTATGAAACAGGTGTCTGTTACTCTGTTTGCTATTAATAGTTTTTCTTTATTACTAATTTGGAGCAAGTTAATTGGAATCTTCCTTGCTGTAGATTTCCTCATGTTTCTGGTATTTAAGTTTTATTATATATCTTGAATACATCGTTTATTACTTCCTATCAAATTTAGAAAAATATGGCCCCTGAGAATTTCACATATTTTCACTGTAACCTATCATCATTTGTCTCTCTCAGGGGCTCAAATTATAATTACCTTATATTTCTTAAAGTTGTCCCACAGTTCAGTAGTATTTATTTCATTTATTTTTTCACTTTTCTCTTTGTCTTTCTGTCATAATAGGTTTCTTTTTTTTTTTTTTTTTACTTCAAATTCACCAATTTTTCCTTCTGTGATATCTAATTAACAGCTGCTCTCACCTGGTGTATTTTCTATCTCACATATTGTGGTTTTCATTGGTTTATGTGTAATTATCTTTTTAGAAATTGTGTATTTTCCATGTCTCTACTTAACTTTCTAAACATACAGAATGCAGTTAAAATAATTGTTTTCATGTCATTTTCTGCTCATTCAAATATCTGTGTCTGGTCTGTAAATTTCCATTAGCTAATTTTTTTTTCTCATCATAGTTTATATTTGCCTTCTTTTGTCATACCTCATACTTGTTGTACTTTTAAAAACATTTTTTAGCTATTTTGTGTGATACAGTTTAGTTACTTGAAAGAATTTGTATCTTTTGGGGTTCTTGCTTTTATAACTGATTAGGCAGGCATTGAGCCATATTTATTGTAGGACTAATTATCCCTCACTATTGGATCAAGATTTTTCACACACTCTCCCCAATATCTCATGAATCTTTAGGCTCTCTAGTGGCTGGTGAGAATATTCCTGGCCAGCCTCAAGCACTGGGCATTCTTAGCCATAGCCTTTTCAGATGATTCTTTCAGAGGTTTCTGCTAGTCTCCTCACATACATGTATTACTATTTTTAGTACACTGCTCAATTCTCAACAACAACCCACTAAAGAACTCCAAAGTTTTATCTGTAGTTCTTTCATCTGAATATATCTTTTTAATGAACTCTAGTCTCAATATCCCTGTTGTCTTAGAGCTTTCTTCAAGACTCAGTAAGTCAGTTTAATTTCTTCTAGGCTCTTTCTTCATTCACAATTGTCTGCAAATCTTATCAGGGCACCAATCTGGTATGATCAGAGGAATAATTTTTTATTGTTTTTTCCTTTTCTCTGCTGTATTACTTTTCTTTGTTGTTTAAAGTTGAATGTCCTGAAAAGTGATTTTTACATATTTTGTTCATTGTATGATTGTCTGTGTTTGATATAATACCTGTTTTTGTTTGTCTGTTTTTGAGATGGAGTTTCACTCTTGCTGCCCAGGCTAGAGTGCAGTGGCACAATCTCAGCTCACTGCAACCTCTGCCTCCCAAGTTCAAGTGATTCTCCTGCCTCAGCCTCCCGAGTAGCTGGGATTATAGGCAGCCGCCACTATGCCCAGCTGATTTTTGTATTTTTAGTAGAGACACTGTTTCACCATATTGGCCAGGGTGGTCTTGAACTCCTGACCTCAGGTGATCCATCTGCCTCGGCCTCTCAAAATGCTAGTGTTACAGGCACGAGCCACTGCACCCAGCTTGGTGAGTTATCTTGACTCGAACTTAAATGCTTTATCATTAGCCATTTTACTACCTTGAATCTCTGTAGAAAAAAAGCGAAATTTGGTCATCCAGGTAACACATACACAAGATTTCTATTTTATTTCATTTTAACATTTGTAATGACTTTGTATCTCCTCTTATTTTATGCTCTGTGGATTTTAAAAGTAGTATAACATGGTTCCTATTCTTTATTACTTTTTAAGAAAATACACTTAGCAATTTTAATATTCCTTTGTGGATTCTCATAGAGGTGTGGACCTAATGAAATAAGAAAGTATAATTGGGATTCAGTGCAGGTTTAATTGAGTACTTGGCAGATATTCAGCCAATGCTACCTAGAAGAGTCGATTATGGAATTACATTTGAATTGATGATTTCGAGTTCACAATGGATTAAGACACAGCATGAAAACATTTCACTCATAGGTATTATGAACAAATGTGCAAAGGTGTGAATAATGTGTTTGCAAAACCGCAAATAGATGGCTATTTCTGGATTATAAAGTCATGAAATGTTTTTTTTTTTTTTTTTTTTTTTTGAGACGGAGTCTCGCTTTGTCTCCCAGGCTGGAGTGCAGTGGCGTGATCTCGGCTCACTGCAAGCTCCGCCTCCCGGGTTCACGCCATTCTCCCGCCTCAGCCTCCCAAGTAGCTGAGACTACAGGCGCCCGCCACCACGCCCGGCTAGTTTTTTGTATTTTTAGTAGAGACGGGTTTTCACCATGTTAGCCAGGATAGTCTCGATCTCCTGACCTCGTGATCCACCCGCCTCGGCCTCCCAAAGTGCTGGGATTACAGGCTTGAGCCACCGCGCCCGGCCAAAATGTTAATTCAGTATTGAAAAATGAGGCTGAGGTAGCAGACCATTGCCAGATCAAAAATGAGCTTGCATAATAGCCAACATACCTGACCATGATCCGATGATTACATTATGACTTAAATAAAAAGATAAAGAAAAGTATAATCTCTAAGAAGATATATTGAGCCTCCAACAGAAATTAGAAAACACAGTTTGAAGACTCTACTCTTTGTATGATTGTGAGATTTGGGGTAATACCATTAAGTCATGATGGAAATAGCATCACAAAAGAGGCAACAAGCTGACTTTCAGAATACGGGCTTATAAGGATTTACAAAGATAGGGCAGTGTCAAAGTGGATGATTCTAAAACAAAACAAAACAAAACAAAACAGAACAAAAAAACAGAAACTATGAAATGATTTGCCATAAATTTCAGGGTAAACAAAAAATAAAAATAATGCTAGATTATAATAAACTGCAGTACAACTAGGAAAATACAGAATTATTTTCTGTAAGTGGGATAGAAAAACTCAAGTTTTTGGAAGTAAGGCACTTTTGATACAGTTAGAATTACAATACAAACCACAAGATTTAAAAAAAAAAAAAAAAAAAAAAAAAAGAAGTTCACCAGTTTTCCTACTTACAACTTTCTCTCCTGGAAAAGAGTTTAATTCACTAGCCTGCAATATTTACGTGTGGGGAGTGACAATGGATTAAAGCATAATTTTAATAAAGTTTTAATGCCTAAAATAAACCTTTATATTCTGGCCTTTTTCAATCCTCTGGTTCTACATATGATCAGCCTACAAATGCAGAAATGCTTAAAACTTCCATTTCTTCTTTCATGCCACGCACTGTGCAATCTCTGATTCTTACAGCACATAATCACACATACTAGGACACTTCCCTCAATTACTTTTTCTTTTTGTGGCTAACTCTTGCTCATCCTTCATGTTTCAACTTTAATTATACATTTTACCAAAAGTCTTTGCAACTTCCTCTGCCGGTCTCTCAGTGAGATTAGTGTGCTCTCTGCATCACCAGAAAATACCTTAACTTACATTATTAGTTTGATACCACTAAAGTACTGTTTCTATATTAAAAATGAATATTCAAAGCAACCTTTAGCACACCTTCTGAGAATCACCAATATATGTATTAATAAACTGTTCATAGATCCTAGGTGAACAGTAATTGCTTATGACCTCATAAAAGAAATTTTTCTTCAAGGACGAGCTCTTTCATTGAATGTCTTTATTTTTGTTTTTCAATATCTCTTAAAATGCACAGAAAATCAACAGAGATTAGATATTACGCACCTTCAACTCCTTGAAAATAGCCTTCTCCAAATATGTCTATGTAACCTGTGTTTACTCTGCTATCGGTTGCCTAGGAAAAACTTATTATATATGTTTACAGGCACAATACGGATACACACACACACACACACACACACACACATATATATATACACACATTTTTTTTTAATGCCTGGAACTGGGGACTTATACGGCTCCTCAAATACTACTCTCCAACACTGCTGCCTGGGAGTATCTCTTATGTGCTCTCCGTTACCATGGTCAGCACCAACATTCTGGATCCACTATTTTTCTACTCTTATTTTTCCTCTGGGTTCTGGCTCCCATCCCCTGTGGTTATATTTACTGTGGAGCATACATCTTTACTGCTGGCAGCTGCTGCATCACGTTGTTATGTTAATGCCTACAGAACTGCAGACAGTGCCAGTGCAGAAATGCGCAGAAGCTGCTCCCCTGTGCGTCTGTTTCTTTGTGGTGTGCGACCATTCACAATAGTTTAATTCTTCTCCAGCAGCGACCCCAGGACTCTAATGATTCACAGAGATTTTTAGTGCAACATATCTTTCAGGTTTTCACTCACAGTTATATCTCCCAGGAATTCAAATCCATGCCTATAAGAGTTAGAATGAAGAATTAAATGTATCCATTTGTACAGCCATTTGCTCATTCAGTTGACATACTTTTATTAAGTTCCTGTTAGGTGCCAGGTGCACACCCAGGCAGTGAGAACACTATGGAGTTATCACTCTCTGCCAAATCAAGTAAACAGTCCAGTTTAGCAGAAGAGACACATATTCAAAAAATAAAAATAAACATAGCCCCAAATATTTACAGAAAACTTATTATCTGCCAGGCATTTCGAATGGAACAATAAATAGAATTGACTAAACCCCTGCTTTCTTGATTTGGAAGTCCATGTCCTTCACAGAGACAGTTAATATACTTAAATAGTAGTAGCACCATATTACATGTTGAATCACGGCTAGAGTGTAATTTAAATAGAACATTCTCTCTAAAAATACAGCATTTCAACAGAGATCTAAATAATGATTGAAAAGGTATTCCACGCAGAAGACCATCAGGCAATTAAAATAAAACATGCAATTCCATTGTAATTAGTACATTGTAAGTGGCTCCTCTGAAAGCTTTTTTAAATCAGTGTCATGATTTATTAAGGTATTGCATTTTGCTTCCATTTTTAACATTTTTGTTAAAATTCTTATCCTACATTTTTGCCTCTTCCTTTCCTGCTAAAGTTAAAACTACATTCTGGATTAAACTGGACAGCAGAAAGCAAGTAATTTTAATCTAGCAATTTTCTCAATTTAAAATACCAAGTTAGTTACTAGTTACCAAATGCGGGTTCAAATGCCTTCAGTCTATTCTTTTCAAAAGTCATTAATTATTTGGTTGAAGTCGATAGGCATAGGCAAGCTAGACATTCACATTGATTAATCATCAACTACTGAAGCGATTCAATCAACAAAGTAAAGGATAACAATTTTGGGCACTTGTAATAGTTAATTAGATTATTTTAATGCCAAGACATTCCAATTTAACTCTTCATGAATGGTTTACTTTGAAAAACTAATCATGATTGCATGTGATTATTACAGTAAAGAGATACGACACAAGAGGCAAATTGACACAAATATGTTATGGTTTATATATATCATACAAATAAGATGAACTTCCTAGTTTATATAGAACCAAGTAAACTATTCTTGTTTTCTTTTCAATGCAATATATAGGACCCTTAGGTTTACACATTAATAATGAATATTTTTTATTAATAAGTATTTTGAATATATATATATATACCTACTACATTTTACTTACCTTTGGAAGTTTAATGTTATATATAAATTAATGCCAATTAAAAGGTTTTTTTCTTTAAGTGTTAGGTAATTGAGTTGTTCATTAAAATTAAGAAATACATATTTCTATGCATTTTGAGCTGCCTATGTTTATAGTGAACAATATGAACACGATTTTAGGCTATGGTTTGTGACATCCCCTTTGTTTCTTTATATTTAATAATAATTTGGGTTTCCAAAACCCACCCAAACTTTGTAAATACTGAAGTTTGAAATGCTATTCCTTGGGCCCTGAGTTATATGCATATTTAGGGTCATTTTAGGCAGATAGCAAATGCATGAAATTAGCTCCAACTCTGACTCAGGAATGTTGTTGAACAAAAATAAAATCAGTGAGTAAGTCCTCACAGAATTTCAAGTAACATAATCTCATATATAATTTTCAATGTTGGCATTATTTCAAAATCATAGATTGTGTTTGTTATCTATTATTATGCTGCAAATCATCCCAAAATACAGCAGCACAAAACAAAAACATTTATTTTTACATTTCTGTCATCAGAAGCCTGAAATCTCCTCTTGGTCCTGTGGCACAGGGTTTCTCTCAATGCGGCAAAATCATGTTGATGGGTGAAGCTGAATTATCTGAAGATTGATCAGTTATTGCAACAGAAAGGGGTAACCTTTGTTACTTTCTTTCTCTTTGTCTTCTTTCTGCATAGTCCCTAACATGGTGATATAGTGAAAGTGAGTGGATTTTGCCCAGAGGACTAAAAGATGGAATGTTCGGAAACCGAAAAATTTCTGAAAGATCGCAGAGAGGAGAGAGACTTGTGAAGCAGGTGAAAGGCTTCGAACTACTGTGCACAACTTCATACTGTGTATACATGCATCTGATTCTAGTTAGCAAATGTATGACTTTGTAAACGGAAAAAAAAAATGTGTAGATATCCATCAACGTCTCAGATGGACCACCGTGTGTTGTTTGCACCAAACAAAACTAAATAGCTTTTTTGCATCTTTAAAAAAATTAACCTTGAAACCATGGACTACAAAAGGTAAGTTGGAAAGTGCAGCCCCAAATTGATTGCCTACTAAGGTAAAATATCAGTATTATATATCATCTTTAGTAAAATAACTAAAGTCTCCACCTCTGGGTGAAGGATACAATCCAAAATAAAAGAACATAAAAGGAATCATGACAATTTCAACTTGAATTTGAAAAGAAAATCAATGAATATCAATATGATGAATTAAAAAATGGAAATAATTCATTAAAGAATATAAAGCAGCTTACAAAAATGCTCAAAGATACAAATATGAACACTCTCGACATAAATAGAAAAATATGAATTTCTAGAAGTAAAATAATATAATAAAAAGCAAAGGCTGTAGAATTAAAAAGATACAAAAACTAAAATACATATCTAAAAACACTTACCGGATAGACTCAATAGCAGAAACAAGGTGAAGCTATGTCAGCAAGATGATAGATTAAAAACCCTCAGCCCAGGTTCCTTCACAGACAAAGTAAATTAACAAAAATGTACAGACCAACAAAATCTTTGTGGAAATTCTAGGAACCAGTTAAGAATTTGCAGTATGCCAGGCAAATACAAAGCTCAGAATAGCTGCTTTGAAATAGGTGAGAAGAGAGTTGTTTAATTTTATCTACAATATTACCCCTTCCACAAGCCCACACAGCTCAGCTCGGTTTGTGGCTTCTGGACTAGTGGGTGGAGAACAGTTAAATATGCATTCAATGTTGTAGCTTTTATACAGGGCTACCCTGAGGAACAGGGTTCTGTTTGCCTGACTCAAAGCACTAGTGGAACCAAGATAGTTTGAATGCCTCCAGGCTGCTGAAAGCAGACGTGAGCAAGGGTGGCTTGTCACAGAGTCAGACGGTCTACAGATACAGTGCTATGGATCAGAAGGTCTACAGATACATGTCTACATATACAGCGTTACAGATACGGTATCGCTCAGCGCAATGTAGAGAAGTGCAACTCGTGGCCTCTCTCATGAAATGGAGAGAGGAGAGTGAAGCATGCTTCTAGAATTTTGGGTTTTGGGATAGCTTCTCAAGGAACTGAAATGTGTGTTGCCTGATTTCGGAAGCTGATGGAGAACTTGCATAATTTATAAGCCTCACAGCCACTGAGAACAAAGGAGAGAGGTATGCCTTACACTGTAGCACCAGAGAGCCTGGAGTACCACCGACAGGCACCAGAGGGTGAAAAAAGATTGTGAGTTCCTCAAGAAAGAAAACAGCAAACCTCTCTAACTGAGAAATTACACATGAAATCCCAGAGAATTTTTATCCCCCCAAAAGGTTATAGTGCCTCCCCAAATATTCAGGCTGATTATTGAAGGTCTTCCCTGCATAAAGCCCTTAGTCTATGAAGACTGGCAGAGGTGGCAGGTGTTTTCAAACACATAAAACTCAGCAAATAAATAAGTAAATATTCAGAAGACACACAGGAGAAAGGAGAAGCATAGCCCAATCAAAGAAATAAAATAAATCTCCAACAATGAACCCCCAAAACAGAGAACAATTGATTGTGTTAATAGAGTTCAAAATAATCATCTTAAAGAAGGTCCATGATCTACAAAATAACAGATAGAGAATTAAATGAGGAAAATAATGCATAAATAAAAAGAGAATAGAAAATTAAAAAGAGATAAAAGAAAAATATATAAAAGAGGAATTTATGGAGCTGAATAATAAGAGTTTACTACATGGCTGCAGATGTAGATTGAGTAAGCAGAAGAAATAGTTTTCTAGTTTTAGCAAGCTAGAAAACAGTTCATTAGACATTACCAAATCAGAAGAGAAAAAATAAATAAAGTGAAGCATGCCTAAAACATATGTGACACCACCAATCTGACCAATATATGCATTATGGGACATCCAGTAGTAGAAAAGAGAAAGGGACAGAGAGCTTATTCGAGGAAATAATAACCAAAAACTCCCCCTAACTGAGGAAGAAAATGAACATCCAAATTCAAGAAACTCAAATTACTACAGTTAGGATGAACATAAAAAAGACCACATTGAGACATGTTATAATCAACCTATTAAAATAAAAGACAAAGAAAGGATCTCGAAAGTAGCAGAGAAAAACTTGTCATGTACAAGAGAACTCCTCTTATATTATCAGTGGATTTTTAGAAGAAACCTTACAAGTCAAAAGAGAGTGGAATGATTTATTTAAAATGATGAAAGTATACATTGCCAATTGTCCCATCAGTCAAAACAAAAGAATGCTATATAGCAAACAAAACATACAATATAAAGTTTGCTGGTAAAGGTAAACATATAGATAAGTAGGCAATACTGAAATGGTGGTATATAAAGCACTTTACAAATAACTATAATTATAAAATGATGTTAATGGATACCTAATACACCAAGATGTAATTTGTGACATCAACAACACAAAGTGAGGGTGGGGAGATGTAAAAAAAGTAGAGTTACTGTATACAAGAAAAGCTAATGAGTTATTAGCTGAAAATAGATACTCATAACTATAAATATTTGATATAAGCCCCCTGTTAATCATAAAGAAAATACCTATGTAAGATACACAAAAGAAAGTGAGAAAGAAAATAACTGTAAGATAGATAGAGGCCGGGCTTGGCGGCTCACTCCTGTAATCCCAGCACTTCGAGAGGTCAAAGCAGGTGGATCGAGAGGCCAAAGAGGTCAAGAGATTGAGACCATCCTGGCCATCATAGTGAAACCCCATTTCTACTAAAAATACAAAAAATTAGCCAGGTGTGGTGGTGTGCACCTATAATCTCAGCTAGTCGGGAAGGTGAGACAGGAGACTCTCTTGAACCCAGGAGGCAGAGTTTGCAGTGAGCCAAGATCATGCCATTTTACTCCAGCTTGGGCAACAAGAGTGAAACCTTGTTTCAAAAAAAAAAAAAAAAAAGAAAGAAAGAAAGAGAGTAATTTATTATTATTATTTAATTCTACAACTTTATATTTTTTTAATAATTTAAGAATTTTGCTAAAGTAACTACTTTAATTTTAAATGCCTTAAGCTTCCTAATCAAGAGACATAAAGTGGCTATATGGATTTAAAAATATGCAGAACCAAATGCTTTTTCCAAAAGACTTGCCTTAGTTGCCAAGGCACACAGAAACCTAAAGTAAAAGAATGATAAATATTTTCCACAAGAGAGCAGCAGTGGCTATAGATACATCAGATAAAATAGACTTTAAGACAAAAACTACCACAAGATGCAATGAGAATATTATATAATGATAAAAAAGTCAATTTACAGGAAGATACAATAATTTTAAGTATATATGCATTTAGTATCAGAGCACCCAAATATATGAAATGAACATTGACAGAATTAAAGGGGAAAATAAGCAGTAACACAATAATAGTAGAAAATTTCAATTCTTTACTTCCAAAAACAAAAACAAAAGATAAAATAATGAGACAGAGGGTCAGTAAGAAATAGAGGACTTGAAGCCAGGCACAGTGGTTCATGCCTGTAACCCCAGCATTTTGGGAGTCCATGGCGGGCAGGTCACCTAAGGTCAGGAGTTCAAGACCAGTCTGGCCAACATGGTGAAACCCTATCTCCACTAACAATACAAAAAATAGCCGGGCGTGGTGGTGGGCGCCTGTAATCCCAACTACTTGGGAGGCTGAGGCAGGAGAATCGCTTGAACCCAGGAGGTGGAGGTTGCAGTGAGCCGAAATTGTGCCACTGCACTCCAGCCTGGATGACAGAGCAAGACTCTGTCTCAAAAGAAATAGAAGACTTGAATCACACTACGCAACACTTGAAAGGAACACACACACACAGAATAATCTATGCAACAGCATCAGAATACATATTATTCTCAAGCACACAAAAAACATTCCCCACAACAGATCACATTTTAGACCACTAAACCTGGCATGACAAATTTAAGAAAACTAAAATAATACAAATATCTTTTTCGATCACAATAGAAAAAAACTAGGAGTCAATAGCAGTAGGAAAATTGGAAAATTTACATGAATAACATGTAACTCACTTTTGAAAAAACAAATGAATAATAGAAGAAATCACATGAAATTAGAAAATACCTTGAAACAAATGAAAATGAAAACACAGCACACCAAAACTCATGCAATGAAGAAAAATCAGAACTATGAGGGAAATATACAATAATAGGCACCTTCATTTAAAAAGAAGAAATATCTCAAATCATAGAAAAAGTCAACAAGTCTCAGCCTGGTGGCTCACGTCTATAATCTCATCACTTTGAGAGGCTGAGTCAGGTGGATCATTTGAGGTTAGGAGTTTGAGACCGTTCTGGCGAACATAGTGAACACTGTCTCTAACAAACACACACACACACACACAAAATAGCCTGGTGTGGTGTCCTGTAGACCCAGCTACCCTGGAGGCTGTAGGCAGGAGAATCACTTGAGCCCGGGAGGTGGATGTTGCAGTGAGATGAGATTGTGCCACTGCACTCCAGCCTGGATGACAGAGTGAGAGTCCATCTCAAAAAAAAAAAAAAAAAAAAAAAAAAAAAAAAAAAATCAAATTTTTAGTGAAAAGATCAAAATGGATGATCTTAAGCAAGATTACCTACAGAAATAAGAGGGAGAAGGCTCAAATAAACAAAATCAGAAATGAAAGAAGAGGCTGTAGCCATAGATGTAAACATGATTATAAAAGAATACTGCAAACAATTATATGTCAACAAAATGAATAACTTAAAATACATGGATAAATTCTTAAAAGCATACAGGGTATCAAAACTGAATCAAGAATGAACATACTAAGACTGAAGAAATAGAAAATCTGAACAGACTTACAAGACATAGGGGGATTAAATCAGCAACGAAAAACTTTCCAATGCATTAAAAAAACTTCATCAGGACAAGATGACTTCACAGATAAATTTTACCAGATATTTAAAGAAGAGTTAATGACAATCCTTTAAAAATTATTTCAAAAAATTGAAGAAAAGAGAATACTTCCAAACTCATATTATGAAGCCAACATTATTCCCTGATACCAATGCCAGACAAAGACACTACAAGTAAAGAAAATCAAAGGCCAACATTATGCAATAAACAAATATATATGATTTCTCAACAAAAGTCTAGCAAATAGAAGTCAGTAGCATATTGAAAGGATCATAGGTTATGACCAAGATAAATTTATCGTTGGGATGCAGGGATGGTTCAACGTATGAAAATCAATGAATATAATACATCACAATAAGAGAATAAAGGATAAAAATAAAATGATTTTGTCTTCTCCAAACCTCATGTTAAAATGTGATCCCCAATGTTGCAGGTGGGGCCTACTAGGTGGTGTTGGGGTCATGAGGACTGATCCCTCATGAATGGCTTGGTGCCCTTTCTGCAGTAATGAGTGAATTCTTGCAGTTTTCACTCTACTAGTTTATATGAGAACTGATTTTTTTTTTTAAAAGAGCATGGCATCCCTCCCCTTCTCTTGCCCCTTCTCTGGCCATGTGACATGCTAGCTCCCCTTGCCTTTTGCCATATATAAAAGCTTCCTGAGGCCCTCACCAGAAGCCAAGCCAATACCAGTACAATGTTTCTTGTATAGCCTACATAACTGTGGCCAAATAAACCTGTTTTCTTTATAAATTAGTCATTCTCAGTTATTTCTTTATAGCAACACAAAACAAACTAATATGCATGATAATTGCAGACAAAGTAAACTCCCTTTAATGATTAAAAAATACACTCTACAAATTAGCACTAGAAGGAAACTTTCTCAACATAATAAAGGCCATATATATTAGAACCCAAAGATAACATTATATTAATGGTGAAAAATAAAAGCTTTCCCTCTAAGACCAGGAGGAAAGCAAGGATGCTAATCTTCACTGCTTCTATTTAACACAGTACTGGAAGTCCTAATCAGAGCATAGGCAAGAAAAAGAAAGGAATCCAAGTGGAAAGAAAGAACTGAAATTATCTATGTTTATAGATTATTTGATCTTAT